>NW_017803024.1:54230-59666 GCF_001625305.1 Branchiostoma belcheri
GCACCAAATTCTAGCTGAGCCACCCGACATCTGAGCCGAGGGGGTGGACAGGGAGGGGGTAGAAAGAGGGGTGGGTGGATAGGGGGTGGATCTGTTTAAGGGTGGTGGATGGGTTTTAGGGGGGTGAAAAGGGGGCACCAGATTCTAGCTGAGCTGGGACTGGGGAAGAAAACACCTGATGGCTGCTGCAGCAGGAAAATCCACACCATAGTCTCCATCCTTCAGTGCTGAAGCCCATTACAGTTGTCCTCTCAACCCCAGAACTGCCAAACTACCCAGGTACACGATAAGTGCTGACATCACAAGGACAACGTGCACACACTGTGTTCTCCTTGTGATTACAAGCTCAGTAGTGGTTGGATAAGGGGTTAACGACCCGTTACTCATATGAGTCGTATCTAACTGTGTAATCCTATCATATTAGTAACAATGTTCTGATAAAGGTAAGACCAACAATTTCCTCTGGTAAACCAACAGTTAAGCCCTTACAGCAGCTACACAACTATGGCAACAACTAACATAACTGGTACATGCATGACACAAGCATACACAACCAGCCTGTTTCCAGTATGTAAAACCTGTCAGTAGTACCAGCCTGTTTTCCAAGACCCTAGCATGTAGTGCCAGACTCTACCATGTACTGTTAAAACCTGGCTGTTTTGTTGTATCACCTTCCCATGCAGCTCCCATATACAAGCTGTGGGGAAGCCTTTCCAATGTCACTGCCTGATATTTTCAGCCGTCCCGAAGGTTTCTTATCTGTAATCCTCTCAGTCGGTTGCCCGTGTTTTGCCTGTAAGCATAGATAGCAGGTTTCCAGCGTGCGGTTATCAGCCAGACCCACTCTGCTTCTTACTCCGCAATTTATATGCCATTTCTGGAATTTCAAACAAGCAGAGTCGATCAAGTTCAAGTCAGGAGCGATAACGTTCCGTCTGACACTCCAGCCTTGTCGAAGTGATGAGCCATACAGGGGGGAGATTAACTTTCTGTGGGACTTCTTCAGCTAAACAGGAATTTATGACGTGATGCAAGACCTTAGATTCAGCATGGACCAGCCAACCTGAGTTCTGTTTTTCACATCATGTACAGGCCCTGGGAGGGACACCTGTTATTTTAGCTTATAGCTAAGGAGGACTGAGAGAACTTACATTGCAGCAGTGCACATTGTGACATAGCTTATAGAACTGATGGTAGAACTTGTACTCTAGCACACTCTCCAATAGCTAAATAATATAGAACTACATAGTTAAACTGTTATAGTAAAACTGATAGTAAAACTTACATTGCAGCACATTCTGACAACTATTGGCTTAATAGAACTGATGGTAGAAATTTCCATTAGCACACTTGCCCATTGCTTATAGCCAGATGCGTCAATGAAGGTTTAAACATCTAGGTAATAAGATATGTAATCCAGACAAAAAAAACATTACTCAAGTAACTGGATAGATTTTGAAAACTGTCAGATGTTTTAGACTGCATCCACTCCTATTGGTGAGTTCCTGGATTGATGGTTTGATAGCAGAAGTAGAATTTTCCTGTATTGCCTCGGAGTGAGACTGGAGATACAGCAGGGACAGAGGGCAGGGGTCGGAGTCGTTAACATTCCGGAACCCGTTACCATGGCAACTGGTTTGGCGGTGTGGGACAAACTGGGCAGAACACGTCACCTGACCTGACATGGGAGTGTTTCACTCCTGCAGGCTGCTGAGGTTATAACTTTTACTTTTGCACCAGGGGCAGATGTATGGATGGATCTGGAGATTGTGGTTGGGGTAGGGTTCTGGATTGTTTGGAGTTTGTAGTTATGTAGCTAGTAGGTGTAGCACTGTAGTAGGTTCAGTACTTACGTTATGTAGTTGAGCAGTAGCTGTAGTAAGTACTTACATGATGTAGTTTGTAGTAGGTGTAGTACTGTAGTAGCTAGTTTACTTACATTAAGTAGTGTGTAGTAAGTGTAGTAGGTTTAGTAGTTTCAGTACTGTACTTACTGTATTTTAGTACAGTAAGTAGGTTTGCTACTTACGTTATGTAGTTTGTAGTAGAGTCCGCAGGCATTGCACACAGGTTCTCCCCCATTATGTAGTTTGTAGTAAGTATAGTAGGTTTAGCACTTGTGTTATGTAGTGTGTAGTAGGTGTAGTAGGTACTTACGTTATGTAGTTTGTAGTATAGTCCGCAGGCATTGCACACAGGTTCTCCCTCGTTGTTTCGGCGCCAGAGCGTGGTCTGAGTCGTGCGGCAGTTGGCACACTGCAAGCCCACACGCCGGGACGCTGACTAAGGAAACAAACAGAAACATGCACAGTTAGGACAGAAACACGCATGGACAGAACACAGAAGAACTCACTATATCACTCACAAAATCACAGGCATCAACAACAGCAAATAAATTAATCATCAACAACACAGACTGGGGCAATATTGGGAGACTTGAGTTTTCTTGTAAATAAGGGCTTGGAAAGATATTCTCTGGGCCTGACAACAAGACTCAGTGACTGTACTATAAGAAATGTTCACCACAGTTTTTCAGGGGACTTAGCTAGTAAAAAATAAGATGAGCTCCAGTGTTCTCAGTTGCTTGGGGGAGGGGGGCTTGTAAAAGATAAGAGTTTCTTGGTGAACTTGGTAAAGAGATAAGGAGTGTTCCTGGTTCTTGAGGAACTTGTATGAGATAAGAAAGCTTCCCACTTTCTTGAGGAACTTGTCACAGTGAGCAAGAAGGTTTAACCTTCTTGGTATGAGATAAGAGAAGTTCCCAGTTTCTTGATGAACTTGTATGAGTAAGGACGTTCTTGGTACAAGATAAGGAAGGCTACCAGTTTCTTCGTGAACTCGTTTAAGATAAGAAAGGTTACCACTTTCTTGGTGAACTTGGTAAGACATAAGAAATGTTCCCAGTTTCTTGAGGAACTTGGTAAAACATAAGGAAGGTTACCAGTTTCTTGAGAAACTTGTCGTACAAGATAAGTAAGGTTACCAGTTTCTTGGGGGGCTTGGCAAGACCTGGCTTCTGTGCTCCGTTGAGCTGCTGGTAAAGCCCGTAGTTCTGGTACAGACTCAGGTAGTCATCCTTCCCTGAGTAGTTCAGCCAGTTAGCTTCAGCAACACCTACAACAACACGCAGGAACCTTTACTCACCAGTCTGCGCTGGGGCTTGATTAGGGGCCTGTTCACCCCGTTCATCTTGTGGTAGAGTCCACATGCATTGCAAAGATAGTGGCCTGTTCCATCCCGGCGCCACAGGGGGGTGGAGGTAGCACCACAGTTGACACATTCACGCCCCTCTGAAACACCAAACACATCTGCTTTTAACAAACACGTTCTTACTTTTGACGTTTGTTTTTTGAGAAGGCAGGTTTTTAAGTGCTCAGAGGGGGATGTTGGGTCAGTTGTGGCGTTACCTTCACTCCCAACGTGCCGGAAAAAAACACGGCGGAAACTTTTATCCCGACGGCTTCCCAAACGTTCCCAAACGTCCCGCAGACGACATCACATCCCCCTCTGCTGCACTCATCACGCCGCCTGTAACTATGGTTACCGTAACAGTAACTATGGCAACGGTAACTATGGTAACTGTCCTGGAAAAGGAACTGCATAGTCACATCACACCTAAGAATAAACACCTTTTCATGTAACTATAGTAGCTATGGTAATGGTAACTATGGCAACGGTAACTATGGTTACCATAACAGTAGCTATGGCAATGGTAACTATGGTTACTGTCCTGGAAAAGGAACTGCATAGTCACATCACACCTAAGCTCACTCATCCTTTTACAAATGAAAATGGTCCTTTTTATAGTGCATAATTATGTTACTAGAATAGCTATGGTAACAGTAACTATGGCAACAGTAACTATAGTTACTGAGAAGGAACTTTATAGCCACTGACATCACTCCTAAGTGCTTAGGAAACACAACAAAGCCTGAAAACTTGTGTTGCACCTTCCCTTCTCCCCCCAGACCAGTGATCGATGGTCTGTAGTCAGGACCAGCATGGTGGCTCCATTGTTCCCTGGTAGGTGTGTGTGTCTATTGTGTGAGGGTTAATTTGGCCACCTTGCTGCTATTGTTCTACAATTTGCAGGGCTCTCTGGAGCAGACAGGATGTTACATTAGAGTGGACAGTACATTATTCACGTTGGGCAGTGCCCCAGATTGGTGGTGACACCACAGTGGACAGTACATTATGCACAATTGTGATGCCTCATATTAAGGCTGACAGGGCATCACATTAGCGTGACCGGTACATTACTCAATTTTCGACATGCGGACACAAAAGTCAGTTGCAATTATGGTTGGTCTCTCAACCTTAAGGATACAGAAATTTTGGTTGATTCTTTGTGTCTTTTGCATCAACAGAGCAAGCCTCAATTCCACATGAAACAAACAGGCAAGATACTTTTCACAGGCCCAGACCAAAAATACGATCAAAGCCCAGTTGGAAAATCACCTGTTCTTGCACAGAACAAGAAAAATGTTGCTTCTGCTCTTTGGGAGGAAATTTCCAGACGGGATGCCACAAAACAGAATTCTACCAATCCATAGTGGTTCCGAGGCTAGTTAGGGCCCAAAACAGACTGTTAGCTGGGCTAGGTTAGACCCCAAATCACAGTCCTCAAAACAGGCTGTTACCCAGGCTAGTCTGAGCTAAGCGATCCGCCTGCCGTAACTCTCAGCTGTGGTGACAAGATGATCACCAGGATAATTGAGACCAGAGTTTCCCCCACACAAGAACCAACACGCTGCTAATTGTCCGGTCAACTCGCCACATCTGGACCCAACTTTCCGCTGTAACAGTTTCGGCTAAGGTTATACCGGCCCATTTATCATGGACCATCATGGGTACATGTAGTTTTTGCTAACGTTATACAAACCCATTCATGGGGCAGTTTTACTTCGTGTCCTCCCCGCCCGCCTGTCACCCGTCTGTCGCGCTGCTGTCACATTAGACCCGAGGCGACACTGCCGTCATGTCGGATCCCGATGCCTTGACACTAACCTAACGTTCTACGGACGTTAGCTTGACGCTAACCTGACGCTGCCATGACGTACCAATGACGCTAACCTGACGCTGACGTGACGCTGCCGGCCGTCCCAGACGTCGCTGGGCAACCTGACGTTTCAGTGACGCTAGCATGACGCCAAGGTTATGCCAAGCTGACGCTCCTGTGACGCTGTAATGACGCTCCCATGACGATAACCTGACGCCCGTTGAGACGCTACCTGACGTTCCAGTGAGGTTACCATAACGTTCCGGTGACGCTAACATGACGCTAACGTGACGTTCCAGTGACGCTAGTCTGGCCTTGCCAGTGACGCCACCCTGACGGTCCAATGACGCTACCCTGATGCCCCAGACGTCGCCGGGCCACCCCGGTACCCTACTCCCCAGGGAAGCGCTGACTGTCAGCCGCGCGCCACCACCCTG
>NW_017803024.1:59686-65408 GCF_001625305.1 Branchiostoma belcheri
GGGGGGGGCGTCTCTAAGCCGTCAGGCGGCGGAGCGGAACCTCCTTACCCTCCCCGCCGCAGACTTCGGGTGTCAGGTTCGGCCGGCCGCGCGCCGGGGCTGATAGCGGCTCCATCCCGGCGGCCGGAGCCTGGTGGGCCGGTCAGCGTGACGCCAGGCCACAGATGGGCTGTCAGGGGCCGGGCCTGGCGTCACTCAACAGCAACTCATCACACAGTATTATTAGGCCTGGAACGTCCGAGAGTTGGGCCTGGGAGTAAAGCCTTTCTAGTTGTACAGGGCCAGGGAAACACTCAACAACGCCTCATCACACAGTATTATTAGGCCAGGAACGTCCGAGAGCAAAACTCGTTCTGTACAGGTCTACATGAGTAAGGAAACACTCAACAGCACCACATCACACAGTATTATTAGGCCAGCCACACGGGGCCAGGAACGTCCGAGAGTTGGACCTGGGAGTAAAGCCTGTTCTGGCTGTACAGGAGCAGGGAAACGCTCAACAACGCCTCATCACGGCGTCTTATTAGGCCAGCAAAACGGACAGGAACGTCCTAGGCACAGGGGAAGGGAAACACTGAACAGCGCGCCTCATCACAACGTATTATTAGGCCAGGAACGTCCGAGAGTTGGACCTGATAGTAAAGCCTGTTCTAGCTGTACAGGAGTGGGGAAACACTCAGCAGCAACACATCACAACTTCTTATTAGGCCAGGAACACAGGGGCAATTCAAGACCTAGGAACGTCCGAGAGCAAAACTCATCTGTACAGGTCCTAACAGGAGCAGGGAAACAACGTCTGAAGGCTGGGTGGGAGTAAAGTAAAGCCCATTCTGCACAGGGGTAGGGAAAATCTCAACAACACCACATTATTAGCAGCGTCCGGGAACTGGAAATAATAAATCTCAACATCAACAACTCATTATATCAGCGGGCAGAAACACCTAATAATACGGAGTCCAGAAAATCTTAATACCTGCACATCGTGAACCTTAACTTCAGTCACAAATTCTGTATCAGCCTCATTAATAAGAGATCAGCGTCGCCCCAAATTGCACAGATCCTAAAAGTTACATTCGTCACATAACAGTGGCGACATATTTTGGTAAGTCGGAAGTCCGTCCCTGCTAACAATACTGTTTAGTCCTACGGATACTTATTGTTTGATCTCGTTTGAATACGTCCTGTATTGCTGCTACAGAGACATGTAAGCAGGCAGTTCAGGCAGGAAGGTCCTTTCATTCGCTCGTCAAATTGCGGAGTCCTCGCCCCCGGCCTGTGTGTTGTTTCTGCGCTAATCGCTAAAACATGTTGTTTTGAGTAGCGTGACGGGTGTTTGGATAATCACATCATAATTGGTACTTGTACCGACAATTTACATGTTGTCGCCTCCATACTTCATCAAGAGCACTTTTTGAAAAGTTGACAACAACTTGAACGTCGTTGACAATGACTTCAGGTTAGATTGAAGCGGAAAAGCCGGAGGCATGTAGTTCATACAGAACCATTTTGTAAGTTCCTATCAAAGAAAAGGGCACAAATCACAACATATAGGAGGGAATTTAGCGACAAAAAAACTTCTTCTAGCTTGCGTCAGGAAATAGACGGAAATATTCCTGACTCCAGAACCTCCCGAGTTCCAATAGAACGTCCGGAGTTCTAATAGAAGAATAGAACATTCTTGGTAAGTTGGTTCCAATAGAACATCCCCGGTTCCATTAGAACCTCCCGAGTTCCAATAGAACCTCCCGAGTTCCAATAGAACCTCCCGGGTTCCATTAAGGAGGAAAATCTCCCTGAAACTCCGGCATCTTATCGACCGAGAAGGTCTTAACTCGGCTAAAGAACAAACTAAGTAAAGACCTTAATTCCGATTGTTTCCTGTCGGGCTTGGCAGAACCGAAAGCAGCAGGCGGGAAGTTGATACTGGGGTGTAGTTTACGTTGCTTGTTGTAGGGGGAGATAAGGGCTCGGGTGTCGGGGAGCGAACCTGCGGGGTCTGCCGGCGGCGGCCCGGGCGACAACAGACGGGCTTCCCCCCGGTACCTGCCCGCATGGCTTTAGCCTCCATAGCATGCCAAAAAACTTCAGGGTCTTTGGGAGCTTTGATGTGCTATTTTCTGATTGCATATAGACAACATAGCCGGCCTGGTTGAACTACCCCCGTTCTTAGAACTGAGCTTATATCAGAAAACAACCGAAGGCCACCAAACCCGCAGTTCTATGAGCCTGCTACGGAGGCTACATTTCTCAGTAGTTAGTGATCTGTGCGCTCATGCCGACGTTGTTGTGTTCATGTTCTGTTGTTAGTAACAGTAATGCCAGGGTCGCTATTGTTCCTCACGTGTCCACCCAAGGCCGGGGACAGAGCAGAACATGGAGGGAAGTTATCAAGTGTTCAACTCTTACAAACCACTTGCTCCCGACAATAGATAGCCCGCTAAGTGTTACGCTACCCCATTCAAAACCAGATATCCTCAATATGCTCCTTTTATGTCCTACTCTGATATCAGTGTACGTTGGAAAATTCATATCTGAATCACTGCAAAAGCGACACCATATTGTAAATTACTGACATATCTCCTGAATTACAGAATGTAATAATAATATTAAGAAAACACAATAGATTAGCTTTAGTATCACTACGGACTAGCTCTGTTAGAATTATATGTTAGTATTAGTTAGTGTATCTATCCTTGTTGTTTTTTCTCTGTACCAGTTACAGTTGTTGAGCAATAAGTTCATTTGATGTGATGTGATATACAGGTATGCGACGCTATAGAACGCTTCCGAGTGGCGCTAGGAAACTCTCCCACGTCTCTTGGCGTCAGCAGAACGCTCGGCTGTACTTTATGGTCGTTCTGTGGCGGAATGCTGAAGATAAATTGGGCAATTAACGTTCTTAATTAACAGAGCTCGGCTGTGCGAGGGTTTGTTGGGTTAGCCCGGTGCGAGCTGGTTGTTTTTGTGGGGTCATTTCTGGGTCAGTTTACTTTCGTCGCTCATCATGTGGGTTTATTACCCGTGAAGCTAGGAGCAGAACTAGGGCAGCACACACACAGCACACGCGTAGATTGTCTATTCAGCAAAATTTCACACCAAGTTTCAAGGCGAAATGTTACATAGGTGACCCTCCTGTATAACATCACAAATTTGACAGTGTAAAACCTGTGCAACATTGTTATAACGTGTAACACCGGTTCTTCCTGACATATGAAACGTGACACTACGTGAGAGGTGGTATGTAATGTTACATACTGCCACTTGTGTAACAATCTTTGTGTATTAAAGGTGGAACACTTGTTCGCTACATGTTAAATGTTACAATATTGTGTAACATGCAACAACTGTTCGCTATGTTGTTCTGGGGTATGTAACACCCTAGTATAAGGTGAACAAGTCTTATGTAAAAGGTATGTAACATCGTGAAGTCTCTAGCCTCTACCAGGCTTCGGGAGGCGGCTGGAAAGAGTAGAAATCGGCCAAATAGAGAGATAACATGGCAAGGGTCTGGGAGTTTGTCCGTTGAGAGAACGGGGTGCGGCGAACTGTTCTCTCAACGGACAAACTTCTCTGGCATGCTTATTTCTCTATTTGGCCGATTTCTACTCTTTCCAGCCGCCTCCCGAAGCCTGGTAGAGGCTAGATTCCAGCCGCCTCCCGAAGCCTGGTAGAGGCTACCGTCTCTCCGCGGTACCTGTGTGTTACAGGGGTCAGGCAGGTGTCAGTTTGTCCGGTGTAACATTTACACAGCCGAGCGGAGAGGTAAACAGCCGTCCGTACCGGGAGACGGGCCAACGCGCCGACCATGCTTTAGAACTCACCGAGAGTTCGGTTCTCACGGGCAAAACTAACACGGCTGGAACTATCCCGGCAACACCACGATCCACTTCTACGGGAATAGACTTCGGCAAAAAGGAGAGTAAAATTGGCTAATTTCTTTGCCTCCGAAGTAACTGTGTGGCCAGTCAAACCTACAAGGCGGCCAAACTCCCTCGGCAAATATTCTCCTATATATAGCCAGCGTAGTTAGTCTGGTAGAGACTATCACTCCGCCACGTGGGCCCGAAGCTTGACCGAGGTGACCAGTGCGGGTCTACAGAACTCCGAGGGTCAGCGTGGCTCGTGCGCGGCTATCCCGTATCACCGGCAGATAAGATAAATCGTTATTCTAAATAATCAGGACAAAACTTCACAGCTTAGAGTGAAACCGCTCTAGAAACCAAGATATCACTACGTCGATGAAGGTTAGACATCCAGGTAATAAGACACGCCAAAACGCAGTTACTCAAGCAACTGGATATGATTTTAGAAACGGTCAGACGTTTCAGCTAGTATCCTTTCGTCAGTGACTGAGAGACCAGAGGAGAAACGCAGGTTTATAAGCACAACCTATTGATTGATGTGCAAGATATTACCACTACAGGTGAAACCACATGCCTTTATGTTCTGGTAAAGCCAATACAAGTGCAACTACAGATTTTAACCCGGGCGACGTTACGGATCCCCCACATGGTGGATCATGGTGGCCTGCTCCTGCTCTGCCAGATGCCGCCTGGTTCTTGTCCCGTCTCTGGAAGAACTCACAACTGTCGCAGCTTCTCCGCCAGACTGAGCAGGAAGTTATCCAGGCGAGAACTCACCCAGCCGTGAGCAGCGACCTAATTTCCACCTAGCCTCCGTAGCAGGCTTATAGAACTGGGTTTGGTGGTCTTCGGCTGTTTTCTGATTAGCCCAGTTCTAAAAACGGGGGTAATTCAACCAGGCCGGCTATGTTGTCTATATGCAATCAGAAAATAGCACATAAAAGCTGCCAAAGACCCTGAAGACCCCCAAATCCCCCAGTTTTTGGCATGCAATAGAGGCTAATTTCCACCGCATGAGTTTAACCACGCGGAATGATGCCGCCCAACCTGTAATTTTCTCCTGAGTCCGTCACTTTATATTGTCTGTTGCGAGGCGCAATTTTCTGTAACGCATTGCGACACCGACGACGGGCAAGCATGCACGGAAGGATGGCGGAATGAGCTCAAAACGGTTAGTTTCTGTGATTTTATCTGTAATCATTATTAAATACTGACACGGCTGGAGAAATGACAACTTGGCCATTGAAAAGACCACCTGTTTTGATCTGGTAAGTTTTCCTCCCCAAAACCCTGCGGCAGGCACGATTCTGGCAGTTTTAACAGTTGAGCACAGTAGGGGCATCGTCATTAGATAGCTTTAAACAATGTTTAGGTGTCAGATGTTCAATTGTTATTTAGGTGTAACAAGTCGATCGGTGTAATGTAGCCAGCTGCCGCCGCGCCGCGTGCTTGCGAGGCTGGTGTGTTACGCCCAAGGACAGTTATTCCGGCTATACAGATACAGATACAGATATTCCCCTCACAATACCGAAGTAGGTTTGTAGTCCTATTACTAGTCCCGTAGCTGTGCGTGTGGTGTCTAGGAAAGAATGAATTCTTGAACACCTCAATCCTTGGTTGATAACCCTAGTACTTGATGGCATGACTATTTCTTGTTCTCTTCAGGGCTGGTATTAGGCTTTGCGTGTGGTGTGTGTCTTGGCGCACGAGACCTTGTTCCAACCTCCACTTCCTCTATTTTGACTCGCCGGGAGGAGTCAGGGCCGGAGTCAAGGCGCACGGCTGCAGGGGATAGAGGGCCTGCATGGGGGGGTCCTGATGATGGCTCCTGGCTGCAGGGGACGGCTGCTGACGGGAGG
>NW_017803024.1:65428-81756 GCF_001625305.1 Branchiostoma belcheri
GAGGGCCTGTATGGAGGGGGGGGGGGTCCCGATGTCGGCTGCAGGGGATGGCTGATGATGGATGTAACATTCTCGCGCCTTGCGATAACTTATCTGCTAAAACTACCGCCCGGCGCGCTCGCGGAGTTCACGGGCTCAGCAAAGGGAAATCTCAGATAGGTACAACTGGATTAGCGTAGATAGCCACGATACAACTGATAGCTTGCGCAACTGCACACTATCTGTTTCTGTATAGCCGGTATAATCGCCCTTCGGTATAACACACCAGCTTCGCAGGCACGCGGCGCGGCGGCAGCTAGCTATATCACACCGAACGGCTTGTTACACTTAATCTTTGCACATTTAATTGCAGGAGTTGTTTAAAGCTTTCTAGTGATGATGCCCCTACTGTGCTTGGTTGGTATACAGGCTAGCGCACGGTCTACTCTCCAAGCAGAGGTTGTGGGGGAATGATCGTTTTTTATATATGGCCTTTTTTGTCGCGAATGGACCCTCTCTGGCCAATTGGATACTGCCTGGCTAATTTGATACTCTACTTTTGAGACCCTAGGATCTGCTTGGAGATTACTGTACCTAGTCAACATCTCTTAATTTCTCGGCTTACCCGGAAGTAGATCAGGTTCTTGTGACAGGGCAGCGGCCTGAGACGTAACGTCTGGCGTCCAACCGGCGTGAACTACATCAGAACTACACGGGACTGTACATGTATGATGTGCAGTAACCCACCCCCAAAACGTACTGACGGGAACCGCCTGGTCTGTGTCTGTATGTCTTATATGTAGTTTTAGACATTACGAAAGTCGCTGTACTTTTGTTGTGTCAATAACGTTCTAAGTTACTTTCCCAGGTGTGTGCAGGTAAGTACAGGGGGAGGGAACTACACGCAACTGTACATGTATGATGTGCAGTAACCCACCCGCTAAACTTACTAGTGACGGGAACCGGCTGGTCTGTATAACAGTTAAAGTTATAGCAGAACTGTAAGTCGTGATGGAAGTGATTTTATTTGATTTTTATAGGATTTATGACTTGTTTTAATTCTCATTTGCAATGTATAATGCTAATAAGCCTAAGACTTCTGTGTAAGGAAACCGAAATTCAGCACTTGTGCTGCAAAGGTTTTTTTGTTGTTGAATAAACCATTCTCTCTCTCTCTCTCTCTCTCTCTCTCTCTCTCTTAGTCTCCAAACAGAGGTTTGGGTTTAAGGTTAGTTTTGGCTACGTTTTTAGGCTTTTTTATCGGGGCGGGAAGGGGGGAAATCCGGCGGCTCAGGGGGCCAACTGAACACCTGCCGCCGTGTGCGGGACACTCCCGGGCACTTACAGGTCTTACAGTCCGGGCACGACCGGCTAATATCCGCCCACCGCCTCCAGGCGACATTATCGGGTCGGGTAACACAACACAAAACTGTCCCCACCTCGACAATTTACTCCTGCTGACATCTGCCGCTGGTCACTCGTACCCAGGCAACTCTGCCGCTGGTCAGTCGTTCCCAGGCAACTCTGCCGCTGGTCACTCGTACCCAGGCAACTCTGCCGCTGGTCAGTCGTTCCCAGGCAACTCTGCCGCTGGTCACTCGTACCCAGGCAACAACAGAGAAGGCTGGGTTCGTGGCGCTGCCACAGGACAGACACAGCTCCGTGTGAGGGCACATGCGTCGGGGAGGCGTTGGGAGGACTGTCGTACAGGCGTCGGGAGGCGTCTTCAGGCTGTCGTATAGGCGTCGGGACACAACTCCGTGTGAGGGTCAGGTTGGGTGCACAGGCGTCGACAAGACTCCGTGTGAGGGCAGGCTTGGTCGGGAAGGCGTCGGGACCTGTCGTACAGGCGTCCGGCTGACTGGGTCCAGGCGACGGGCAGGCGCTAGGCCGTGTCCCAGTGTGTGTGCAGGTATTCCCGGCACTCCTGAGGTCCTCCTACCCCCAGCTCGGTGCCAAGGCGAAGCCCCAGACGGGAGGACAGACGGCGCGTAGAACCGCCGGTTCAGCTGAGTTCACAATCAGAACTCTCAGTAACCGCACACGGAGATCTAACTACAACCCGCAACATGCAGAAGTAACGCTCCCACTATAAACCTCAGCGCGCAGAGATAACTAAAGCTACACCGAGTAACACAACTTCAGGCTGAGTGGTTCCGTTTCCTTCCCCCCAAAACGTCCCCCCAAAACCCGCTCAAGGCTGACACGCAGCCGGGGAAGCGGATCTTCTTTCCACGCTTGCTTGTTTTGAGCTGACACGCGACCTAAAATATTGTTATAATTAAACCTGATAAAATAAATTCGGCTAATCTGATGATAAACAAAGCAGTGTGGGGAGATTTGGCCTTAGCTGGCGGGACTTAGCTGAAGTGGGGGCGGGTTTTCCTCTCTTTCTGCCGACAGACCGAGTAAATACCTGCCTTCCTGCCCGAATAGGCGGGGCAGCGGAGGGAGCGCCGGTAGCCTCCACATGCCAAAAACTGGGGGGCTTCAGGGTCTTTGGGAGCTTTTATGTGCTATTTTCTGACTGCATATAGACAACATAGCCAGCCTGGTTGAATTACCCCGTTGGGCTAATCAGAAAACAGCCCAAGACCACCAAACCGCCAGTTCTATAAGCCTGCTGCGGAGGCTATTTTTTGTCCTGCCGGAATCCGCGCGGCTTGTCAGGCCAGCTGGGCCGTCTCAAGTCGGGAGTAACAAGTTCGGCCCCAAACCGGAGCCGGGGGCGGCCCGCGCACGACAGGCGCTGAGGAGGTTCCCAAACCCCCCTCCAATAATTCCGTCGGACCCTGCCGTAAATTCTGCCTCAAATTACACCGGAGGGACGCCAGGACCGGAGTCTGTTGTTCTTACTCTGACACTAGGCAGGAATTGGACTTCTTCTGTAGGAGTTAATCACACCACTTTGTCGCAGTGTTATAGTATTACATAAACAATATCGTCTAAACTTTCGGCGGGTGTCTCGACTTTCTAATTATGCCATACCGGGCCGGGCTGGCTGGCCGTACATGTGAGAGGTCAGAGGGGCAAAACTGTTAGACACACGGCTTCGCCAGGAAGCTAGGGGGAGGAGGGTGGCGAGGCACAGCTGTTAGATCGGCACAGAAATGTCTCAAGCACAGGAATCAGTCAAACATCATAGTCAATGTTAGTTTACGCCAAAAAGCAGTTACTCAAGCAACTGGATATGATTTTGGAAACTGGATATGATTTTGATTTTCCAAAATCATATCCAATTCCTTGAGTAACAGCTTTTTGGCGTATCTTATTACCTGGATGTCTAACCTTCATCGACACAGAAACGTTAGTATAACTACAGAGGAATCCTCCCAACACACGCAAAGCGAACACGGGCTTCTATTACTGCAGCACTTCTATTATTCTTCACCACTAAAGTTTCATATCACAGGATGGGAAATATCGATTATAGAAGATCACAATATCGATAAATTCTTATCTATCGATATTCTTAAAGTCATAACTGGCCGGAGGCACGATGCTTTTCGTTTGCTCCCAGAATTTAAACAGACCTTCAAGTTGGGGCGCAGAACATAATGCATCAATCTTCACAGATATTCCTGTTCTTAGCTCAGAGATCCAAGATCGAGAGCCAAGAACATCCGACTATCAGCATCTCACTCCGCTCACAACATGGCTTCTGGTTCTGCCCGTGTCGCAACACTTCAGAGTGGCCATGAGAGCTGGGCACGTCCTGACAACTGAACATTGTGGCGACGTCAGAACGTCCAACTTTGCACACAAAACACGTCAGAACTCACAAGGCAACACACAGGAAATCCTTCATACCTAGCTACGCAGGTATGGGGCAGAAATTAGGACAACTTTTCTCAACTCAAAACTGAGCAGGTAAAATTTGATTTGTCTCACAACTGTTCTTCCGAACAATGTGAGGATGAAATATTACTTCTATCTTTTAATAAACTCAAAACATCTCCTCAAAAAGAGAAAAACAAACGAAAGATGATGAAGTAGCCAACCAGACACCTTGACACCACCGGAAGTGGAGTATATATCATTCCGTCCTTATTTTTCGATCTTGAACTTGACCCCCCCAAAGCATCCATCACTACTGATATCATCTTACTGCAACTTTTGCCCCGGCTGTGACGTCACAGCTCCTACCTTTCACTGCTACAGAAGCTGGTGTGTGGCAAACAAACTACAAAGTAGCGAGTCGGACTTGTCACAACAACATCGCCACACAAAGGAGACACGTGGGGCCGGACCGGAGCCCCCAAACTTTCAGTCCTTAGGCTGAATATAGAAAGCTGAAGAAGATGCAAGATTATCGCCTCCATCTCAAAAGGGGGTTTCGGTAAAGTCCGATTTCAACTGAACAACAGAAGTGGACAAAGGCGTAGATTTTAAACTTACCTATGAAAATTTTCGATGTCTTTTGTCTCTGACGTTAAGCTGCTGAGGGTCAAAAAAGATCTTTGCGTATTTCACGAGTCACCTCAGAGGCACTCGGTTCTGAAATTTGCCTGTACCTATAAGACGCTAACCCAGTTCCTGTACCCATAACGCTAACCCAAACCTGTTTCTGACATTTTCCTAACGCTTGCGCTAACTCAGATCCCGTACCCGTATCACACACCGCTAAGCTCGTCCAGGAAACTGTAACAAGATCCAGCAGGAAACGGCGGAAATTCTGATGTTCTCTACTCTACTTCGCTGGGCCGGGGGCTGATTGTAAAGTACACACACTAACATATTATTGCAGTAGTAATATTACAGGCCCTACACATTCTACAACCACTTCCTATAACCTAACCCATGTTACCAAAGCTATGTACTTGTAAACACTGTATAAGTATATACATGTATGTAGTGTCTCAAGCTGTTGGTGGTTGATACGCACCAGGCCACGCCGATTTAAGCCGACGTAATACAAGTAAGTGTGGGAGAAACACTGGAGTTTGGATGTCTGCCTAACAGATGTACCAAATCCAATATTTATACCCCAAAACAAAATCATCGTTATTTAACAATACCAACAACACTAATTTCAGTTTATTACATACATTTTCAAGCCTAGGCAAGATCCGTCTGAATCTTATATTCGGGACAGCGCAAGGAAGAGGCATTACTAGTGCACTAAATGCACGAAAAGAAGACGATCTATGAAGCAACAACCGAAGCCTTAAGAAGAAATGAGGCCATGGCGTTTTTGGAATTTGGACTGGGAGCTGAAGTAGCCGCGATGTTACATCATGTGACATTTCAGAGTTCACTGATCTCAAAAAGGCCGACCAACACTTTGGCTTTCAAACATTTGTTATAGCGAGATTCCAAACTTCAAGTGCTTCTGCTGATATGTAAAGTGCCTGGGTTCTGTGTAATGTACATTAGGTCTGTGCGGTTCCTTTGTTTAGCGTAATACTATTGTACATCAGTTCTGTAATGTTCCTATGTTAGTGCAGTGCCATTATACATTACTTCTTTGTATGGTTTGACTTCAATAATTGACAGGGCGAAAGTAGCGACTTCCGTACCATGTAGAACCACGTACTTCTGTACTAGTCATAAAACAACTACTAACATATCCAGATCGCTGGGTATAATGGAATTTACGCAGAAGCACGGTGCATACGTGCACACAACGTGTGTGTGCATGAGTACGCACATACACGCACACACACACACACACACACACACACACACACACACACACACACACACACACACACACACACACACACACACACACACGCGGGTAAAGCGTACGTGCGCACACGCGCAGCTGCATAAGAGACACGGTAATTACTGCTTGTATCCAGGCTTGTCCTTGGATCGGCGGAAGCGCGAAGCCAGTCGTGTGTACTCGGCACATAATAACCCTACAGCTTCAGTACATACGCCTAAAGTTACAGTACACAACATACATAGCATACACGTACAGTTGCCATTCCAGCATCATTATTCACGCTCGCCGCGGCAGGCCAAAGTTTGCCCGGATTGTCGCGTTTCCTCCCGACTTCAGCCGCCCCAACATTTCTGTATCACCGGACAGATCAGCGGCTAAAACAACTCTAGAAACAGTTCTACTAAACTGGGAACGGAATCGCGTTTTATAAAAGGTACAGAAAAGGCAAAGGAATTGTTTTTGCTGGGAATTAGAAGTTAGGAATGAAGCGATGAAAAGTGTTGTAAAGTTTAAAAAGTTCGGGCCTCCGTCGGAATGTTAATGTTTGTGGGCTTATCAGATGGTCGCGGCGATTCTAACGTTAATGAGACAAACTTATTGATTACAGGATGGCTTTTAACATTATAGCTTCTCTATGTGCCAATGTGGTCAACACGGCGTTTTTAACATGATAGCTTCTCTATGTGCCACATGATGTGGTCAACAACAGGGCGTTTTTAACATTATAGCTTCTCTATGTGGTCAACGCGGCGTTTTTAACATTATAGCTTCTCTATGTGGTCAACGACAACAAACTAGGGACTCATTACGTAGTGTGATTTTTGTACAATTTCATCTGCGCGAGAAAATAAAGTGTGTTGTGCCCAAAAAGTTGTGAGAAGAACAAAGTTAAATTTTTTATCCAGCGATCATATTCCCGGAATTACTCTAAATGAAATCATTTATCCAAGGTCAGCAAATTGTTGTGTAATTTTGCTTCTATGACAAACCAAAGACTTATTAATAGCTGTGAATATAATTTACTGTCAGACGGACAGCTAGGTTGAAGGAGTATTCCCGTAGCCAGTTCGAATATTATTAACACTACCAGCGGTCCGTTACGTATGTAGATTTGCTGTTTAACCCTCAACAGAACACCTTCCCGGACTGATTAATCTGTACACCTGGGGTCCGCGCGGACCCCAGAACAGTTTTTTGCTAATTTTTAGAAATTGTCAACATGCTACCAGCTCAATTGTTTTGCAAACTGATGTGGGAACCTCTGTGTCCACATTACATACAAAAATCATACATTTTGAACTTTTTCTATTTTTTGGTGAAGAAAAGAAGACAAGAAGAAATACCCGATTTTTAAACCCATTTCAGACTGAAGGGGCTTTTGAGGCCCAACTTTGATCTCAGATAGCGGCTAAACGGCTTGCGCTAGAAGTATCAAATTTGGAGACCTTTTCTAAAATGTCTCTGAAAAAAAGTTCATATTAGTTTAATACTAGTAAATTGATGTTTTTTTGTGTTGCCATGGCAACGGGTTTCTAGCAGGCAGTTTTTTTGGAAAATAAAGTAATTTTGGTTTAAACATAAAAATTTTCTGAGTTTTATATTAAATTACACTTCTTTTCCAACATTAATAACATCTTACATAATTAAATATAAGTTAAATCATTTAATATGCATAGAATATGCTAATTTGATGACGTCATTGGTCAAAATCCAATATGGCGGACTATATTATTAGCTCTGACGTCACATGACGTCATAATTACACCAAAGTTATCAAAATTTAATTCTATTACTACACCATTCTCTGAAAACTTGGTAGACATACGATGAGTGCATAAAAACATATAAAAACGGAAATAAGGTAATGTATAAGAACCCCAGTGTACCCATTATGATCGAAAGCCGGCTGGGGTCCGCGCGGACCCCAAAAGAAAATCAGATATAATTTTTTTTATAAATGGTAGAAACGGAGTTTTCTGCACTGTATTGAGAGACAACTTTGTGGGTGACAATTACCTAAAATTTCAGAAAAAAATCTTTAGAAACAAAAAAGATATTACAGAATATATAGTGCTGGGGTCCGCGCGGACCCCAGGTGTACTGTTTAGGGTTAAAACTCTCTACCTCTACCTACTCTCTATCGTTTATAAAGTTACCCGGCGATCAGGCGTGGTTTTAGCGTTACAAATCCTCATAAAGCAACCTGCTGGCGGATATCGCTCTGCCCGCTTCAGCGCGATTATCTGGTCTAATCTGTCCTTGTGGGCAGGTTTTAATTCTACCTGTGCTTAATTCTGCAGGTAAAACCGTCTGTGGGCTCAGGAACGGTTCGGACGGAGTTTTGACTTTTAAAAATCATGGCGATACCAGAAGAGTTCTAGTTATAACTGTGAAAACTCCATCACCGATAAACTGTGGTTTTCACATCCTGATGACTCTATCTAGTCAGTTGTGAAGTTTTTTAATTGTTTAAACCCATCACGGACCGCCTGTTCCATTTAACATATAAGTTAGCGGCGGTCTGAAATCTTTGTGTGAACTTGGGCTTGGTGTCTTTGATAACTGTATACTTCATGGGTCAGTTTTCCATCTGTCTTATTGTTTTAACTTGACGGATGTTTGGAATAATCAGCTGTAGGAGATTAGGTATCACTAATTACGCCTGGCCTGTCCACGGTGCGTTATCTGTGGGTCGGGTGTAGAGCGGTACAAGTTTGTAAACTCACCCGTGTTGGTTTTAAATCGCTCTATCTGTAAATGCCTTTAAGCGTGGATTGTGATGTTACAGTAGTCTGTTGTTGAAGCTCCTTGGTCTGACGGATTGCAGGTTTATCTTCCCGCTATCATGTCAGTTTTAACGTTATAAACTAGGCTTAGGTACAGATGTACATGTTCAAGTGTTTCAAGTCTTCTCCCGTCTGTAGAAGTTCGACAGATTAGTTATCAGCGTCCTATCATGTCTGTTTAAAACTTACAAACTTGGGTTAGGTACATGTTTAAGTGTTTCTGACTCTGTAGCTGTAGTAGTTTGGTCTGACAGATTACAAGTTTATCTCCCGCTATCATGTCTGTTTAAAACTTGGGTTAGCTACATGTTCATGTCTATTAGTGTTATAAACTAGTGTTAGGTACATGTTTTAACTGTTCGTGTGTTTCTGACTCCCGTCTGTTTCAGTAGTCTGTTGTTGAAGCTCCTTGGTCTGACATATTGCAGTTTATCTCCCCGCTATCATGTCTGTACTGTTTTAAACTTACAAAGTTGGGTTAGCTATAGGTACATGTTTAACTGTTCAGGAGTCCCGTTTCTACCGTCTGTACCAGCCTGACAGATTACCGGTTATCTCCCCGCTATCATGTCTCGCGGCTCCGCCCGCCCCCCGCGCCAGACAAAACCGGCCCAGCGGGGGTAAAGTCAACACGGCCCCGGGAGGTGTCACTGCAAGCCCCGCTGGTAAGAACCAACCCACCCGCTAGGCTAACCCGCCAGCCCGCTGGTAAAAACCAACCCTCCCGCTGGGCGCTCACCGCGGGAGCATCACAACACTAGCCTCTACCAGGCTTCGGGATCTACCAGGCTTCGGGAGGCGGCTGGGAAGAGTGGAAATCGGCCAAATAGAGAGATAACATGACGGGGGAGTTGGTCTGCTGGAGAGAACATTTTTGCAAACTAGTTGTAAGGGCCAGCCAAACTCCCCTCCCCTTTAGACCGGTGGGCGAAGGGCTTCTTGCTGCCGAAGGGAAAGGTTTAGCGGCCCGATACTAGTCTGGCATCCAGGGTGATCACCACACGGCCCGGGGAAGTGTCACACCGGCCGCCCGCTGGGCTAACCCGCCCGCCCGCTGAGTTCTCACCGCGGGAGCCATACTCAGTCATTAGGCGGCAAAAAGCCGCTCGTTTAGCGCTGAATGGAGACTTTATCTCGGACCCGCCCAGCGGCCAACATGCGCGCGTGCCGGGAGGGGAGGGGAGGCTATAAAACCGTGCAGTTTTTATAAGAACGGTGGCAAATCTATTAACCTGTTAACGCTGGGTTCAGCTTTTACAAGAACACACGATCAGCGGCTAGCCTTTACAAGAACATACAAGCGCCGGTGGCGAGTCGTAGAGCTGAGAGATGAGGCGAGGAGGCTATAAAAACCGCACAGTTTTTACAAGAACACGCGATCAGGGGGTAGTCTTTATGAACACTGGATACAGTTTTTATAAGAACGGTGGCAAGTCTATTAAAACTTGGTCCATGCAGTCTTTACAAGAACGAAGTATCAGCGGCTTGTT
The DNA here is from genome assembly GCF_001625305.1 of Branchiostoma belcheri. Taxonomy (NCBI): domain Eukaryota; kingdom Metazoa; phylum Chordata; class Leptocardii; order Amphioxiformes; family Branchiostomatidae; genus Branchiostoma; species Branchiostoma belcheri. The sequence continues at coordinate 75,355 of NW_017803024.1, forward strand.
CTTACAAGAACACACTAGCAGTGGCGAATCGGATAGCCGAGAGGTGAGGGAAGGAGGCTATAAAAACGGGGTCCAGTTTTTACAAGACCACATTATCAGCGGCTATCTTATTAATCGGTAGGACCAGTTTCACACTATCTAAAAGCTGCTTTAGAAGACTAACGCTGGGTCTAGTTCCTGTTCGAAGCCAATAAACGTTGAATTCAGGTTAAGACTAGGTCCAGTTTCTGTAAGAACGCCCTTTAGTTTCTCGTAGAAGGCTATAGAAGGCTAGATCCAGTTTAGAACAAACTATCTAAAACCGATATAAAACCTTTTCGAGGACGAGGGGTCTAGTTCCAGTTCGAAGCCTATAAACACTGAGTCCATTTTAGACTATCGGTGGCGAGTCGCACAGTTCATATCTGCTGTTAGAAGGCTATAAATATGTTGGGCCCAGTTTGTATGAAAAGTATAAGATATAAGAACACGGTATTTAAAAGTCGTCGTGTCGCACAGCTCGCATATAACCGGTAAAACAGACGGTTCCCCGCATTACCATAGGCTCCTGCCGTCTCAACCCCCTCCCGGTCCAGACAGTGGAAATGGAGGCACGTTTTAATGCGTGTAACAAAAACAAATAAACAAGCCGGTCTCAAGCGCGGATCAGGTAATGTGTCCGACCATCTGTGGCGGGCGCAAGTGGCCAAATCGACAGTTTACTTTGTAGATAGTTTTTATGTCAAGAAAACTTGGTTTGTGTAATATCAACTGGCCAACACAGTCTTCCAAAGTTTGGCCACAGATTTTGTTCTATGGAAAAATTATAATTAGTTATCACTCAAGATTTTTGTCTTGAGTGCTTTGCAGAAAACCGTGTTTGTGCAAAGATTTCTGTGGCATTATAACAGGATAACAAGGTTCGTAATGGATCCCCAAACATACAACATTCCTATAGTATAGAACAGGAGTGGTACATTACATGTATGTTTGTAGTCTTCCTGTCGCGTATGTGGCTTTAGGTATTAGTGAAGGACCACAGGAAGAATAGAAAACTGTGTAAACTGAAGCTAATTGTGAACCCAATTTTAGATAGTCCTCAAGTTCTTAAGTTACGGTACAATGACTTAACATCATTGTACATTATTGGTATAATAATTAAGTTACGGTGACTAGTACATCTTGTATAATGTCTTTGCTAATACGTACCATATCTATACGTTACGGTACGATATCTATAACATGATAAGTAACTAGTACGTATGATAATTAAGTTACAGTATAATAACTAGAACTCGTACCTAAGCTGGACCGCCTTGCCAGCGTGGGTATAATAGTTACGGTATATATATAATAACAAGAACCTACCTGAGCTAGATCTCCTGGCCAGTGTGGGCCCGCCGATGGCCCTGGGGTGGAGACAGCTCAGGTAGGTTCTAGTTATCATACCGTAACTATAATAATGGTACTAGTACATGTAATAAGTGCGTGTTTCCTACCTGAGCTAGATCTCCTGGCCAGTGTGGGCCCGCCGATGGCCCGTGGGTGGAAGCCGACGTTGTCAAACGTGGACCAGCTGGCCATGTCGGGGCTGACGTAGGCCGTGTAGGGGCTGAGGCCGTTGGTCCGGGCGGCCAGAGGCGGGTAGGAGTCCCGGGTCCCGGCGGCGTTCAGCGGCGGGGACGGCGGGAACGAGAAGCGCGGCGACACGGACGGGTGCGCCGAGGAGGTAGGCTGCGGGAAGCCGGCGGCGGAGTCGCCCGGCTGGCACCACACGGCGTGGCCGTTGGTCTGCTGCGGGGTGACTTGTTGCGAAGCGCCGCTGCCCTGCTGGATGTACGGCATGGATAGCATGGAGTGGACCCGCGTGGTGGGAACGTACACCGGGCTGCGGCCCTCCAACGGGAACCCGCCCGGCGACTCGTGGTAGGTGGGCGGCGAGCCTGCGGTGTGGTGCATGGCGGCGACGGAGTGGTTCTGATACATGTCTGCTCCTGAGCTGGCTGCGTCCAGGCTATAGTTCTGCTGCAGTTGTGCCGAGTACGGGGAGTCCGTACCGTAGCTTTGCGCGGAGCTGGGCGGGTCCGGCGCGTCCTGGCCCCGCTGGGCCGTGTGGATCGTCACGCTGATGCCGTGCGAGCTCGTCACCGCGCCCGGCCGGTCCAAGTGCCGGAAAAACTTCTCTACGTCCTCGGTGGGCAGGAGCTGGTTCGGGTCGGCCGGGGTGAGACTGTTGGGCCGGCCGGTGGGCATGGGCTTGGGTTCGGCGGGCGGGGCGCCGCAGAGCGAGCTGTGAGCTCCCCGGTACGCTGAGGTCCAGAGGGGATCGCGAGGTTCCATTCACTGGGCCATCCACGCCGCAGTCCCTGGCTGGAGACTGGTGGCGGGGTGGGGAAGGTTTCACAACCTGGGGGCGGCAACAGAGAACAGACGTTAGGACAACGTACTACTCACAAACTAACCCTAACTCTAACACACGCCAGCGCACAGGAACATACTAACTTACCGCACAGAAACGCACTAACTTACAAACTAACCCTAACCCGGGAGGTTGGGGAAGGCTTGACAACCTGGGGACAACAGAGAACAGACGTCAGGGCACAGGAACGTACTAACTAACTAACTAACTAACTAACTAACCCTAACACACGTTAGTGAACAGAAACGGACTAACTTAGAAACTAACCCTAACCACGCCTGAAGGCTAGGAGGCCTGGGGACGGCAGAGAACAGACGTTAGGACAAAGGAACGCACTAACTAACGAACTAACCCAGCACAGGAACGCACTAACTTACGAACTAGCCCTAAGACTAACACACGTTAGCGCACAGGAACGTACTAACTTACAAACTAACCCTAACTAACGAGACATAACACACGTTAGGCCGCAGTAACATACTAACATACTAACTAAACTTTTAAAGTCACACAGGTTGGTGGGTGTGAGGCATTGGAACTGAGAACGGCAGAAAATTACATATTGGGGAAAACCGACGTACTAACTAACTTACAACGCGAGGGGGGAGGGGCTGCAAGATTGGGAACCAAGAGAGAACATGTGTTACTGTTAGGGCACGGCAACGTAACAATTAACAGCCATACTAGTTATAACAGGTTTATTACTTTGTTGTTTTACTGTATTGTGTTGTTATGTTTGTGTTCTAAAGAGAGGGATTTTCATAATCCACTTTCGGAGAATCCGTAAACAAATGAGAACAAGATGGAAAATAAAATAAACACTAGCGTATTAGGAATCCATACACAAACTTATGAACACTTATCTATAACATATACATATAATATACATATAACACACGTAACATACGTATACATATAACACGCTTATACACCACACATTAGCTTCTACATGCACTTACATATAACAGTCGTATACATGTGTGTACACCAAGTATTACTCTTCCAAAGGCACGCGCGTAACGCACTTATGCATGGCGTACTAGCCTTCTACGAGCACTTATCATGTATATGAAACACTTATGATATATGACCGTACATATCAGAACACTGAAGACATAATTTTTATGAACTGTAAAATCTCCCAGTGCCCTGATAATACGTGGTGTATCATGATAGAAGGCTAGTACAGTTGAGTACGTGGTGTATAACTATAAGCGATCTAAACCGATCAGAGTAAAGACAGCGTAAAACACGTTATCGTTGAAGAGGTTCATCAATACGCCACCGTACATATCAGAACACTGAAGATATTATGAACTGTAAAATCTCACAGTGCCCTGATAATACGTGGTGTATCATAAGTGACATATGTATAAACTTGTACCCATAGAAGGCTAGTACATGTATAAGTGATCTAAACCGATCAGACTAAAGTCAACGTATAACATTCTAGTACTTCTACACACAATCTTCGCGCTGAAAAGTTTTTACTCCAGTTTTCTTGCAGCTTCCTTCCCCTGCACTACGCAGTTATCTAGTGTGCAGGACAGATAATAACACAGATGGGTAGCTGTAGCACATCGCGCGTAATGAGTTATCAACAAAGGTATCCAAAACATCAAACAGTTGGGCACAGCAACATGCAACACATTCCGTAACGCAGCGGACACGCGGCAGAGTCTGTGGTTTCTTACATTCTTACACAGAACAAAGACTTTATCTCCTCGTACCTTTATAAGTAAACCGTGTTCTACATTTGGGCCCTCTGACTGATTAACTTATAACCATCTGAAGACATGCTGTGAGTTGTTAAAACGTCACAATTAGGCATGTTCCAAGGCGCTGAATCTGTGGTTTCTTACTCAGAAAAAAGACTTTATCTCCTCGTACCTTTATAAGCATACCGTGCTCTACATTTGGACCATCTAATTAATACGTGGCAAACTTAATACCCGTCGGAAGACATGTTATGAGTTGTTATAATGTACAATTACTGAATTAGTCATGTTCCAAAGTTTACAGCGTTAGGAAGGGTGAAGACATGTTGTGCTTGGTTATAATGTTATAACTTATAACATGTGAGCTAGGCTTGTTCCTATCTATAGCGGAGGGCATGTTGTACGTTATGTGATAACTAGACGTTCGTAGGTTTAGATGTTGTACGTTGTTTAGTATAACTTGAGGACCAGTCGTGTTGCTAGGTCTGTAGCGCGAATGGGAAGACATGTTACACGTTGTTATAACTTGAGAAGACATGTAGTACGTTCCTATAACATGAGAGCTGGGCTGGGAGCTAGTCGCGTTTCTAGGTTTAACATGTTGTGTACGTTGTTATAACTTGAGAAGACATGAAGTACATTGTTAGAACATGGGAACTAGGCTAAGTGTTAGCTAGACGTTCCTAGATGTTAGAACATGAGAACTGGGCTATGATATTAAGAGCTAGGCTTTCCTAGTTTTAAGATGTACGCTGTTATAACACAAGAGGTCATAAGAACTAGGCTGCAAGGCGTTCCTAGTTGTACGAACGTTAACATGAGAACTGGTTTAAGATGTGGCGTTCCTAGTTTAAGATGTATGCTGTTAGAACATATAAGAACTAGGCCTGGGATCTAGTTCTAGTCGTTATAACATGAGAACAAGGCTGCCAGGCGTTCCTTGCTGTTACAGAGAACTAGGCTAAGAGCTAGTCGTTCCTAGTTTTTAAGATGTACGTTGTTATAACATTATATAAGAACTATGCTAAGATCTAGCTAGGCGTTCCGAGTATATAGTCGTTCTGAGAAGTAGGCTGCTAGTCGTTCCTAGTTTTAATATGTACGTTGTTATAATACCCTGAGAACTAGACAGACCTAGGCGTTCCTAGTTCTGTAGCGGGAGGAAGTGTCACAAACTGCGACTGACCAGGCCACGCCTGTCGCCAGGCCTAATAGCTGATGTTATCAGCCAGACGGTCCCGGGAAATACATTTTACCGGGCCGGGGTTCAGCCGTGGGCGGGCGGAGAGGCGGAGTCGCGCCCGAGGAACCTGCAGACCGCCCCGGCAGCCCGGCTACCGTCTCGGCACGGCGTTACCTGAAAACATATTTGTCCACCTTATCCTAACCTGGCGTGTAAATCACCTGCGATCCGCGCCTAACAATGGCAACAATGGGCAGAACATGCTGCTACAATATAACAATACCGATTACCCAAGTGCTCACAATCCAGGCTGGAACCACAGAAGCCGGGCGCACAAAGTTTCTCCAAGACGCCTTAAAAACTAACCAAGAAAACTAATAAGAACATCAGCACGTTTAAGACTTGTTAGAGAAGAAGAATTAAAGAGTAAGAAGTGTTACAGCCACTCAGCGGGGGCTCCGTGAAACAATAGCGGCCTGAGAGGTGCCCCTGAGTAAAGGCATGTGCTCACAGTTACATATTGTTTGTCTTTCTCCAGTTAAACGTAACTCATAAAGGTTTGGGCAGGAGTCGGGTGGAATTTTCTGGTCACGGATCGGTTTGAAAAGTGCGCTGCTTCCTGGCTGATCAGTTCGCGTGGTGCGACCAAAACACTAGTTTTGATAATAGTGTGGATACGAGATAAGGAAGTTGTGTCGGCAAAGTGTACGGTTCAGTAATAACAACATGCCTGGAGTGGAGACCACGAGGTCCGGAGTGCTGGCTGGGGTTTCCGCTTGGTGCTGCCGACGGGCGGCCTCGCTAGTCTCTCTCCCAGGAAACTCCGCTAAACTCCGCCCGAAGAAACTTGTCTGGTGCCTCCGTGGCCCGTCTCGATTCTACTCCGCACTGCCACAGCCGCGAAACTCGGACTAGCCCAGCACGCTCAGGACTTATTGCGTCGTTTCAAGGCGCCACGTAATTTATTAATATCCATCGACATATTTGTCGAGCGGCCTGGTCACGTGACCCGGGGGCATTGTGCAGGCCGAAAGCGTGGCGCCAGTTCGGAGCCGAGCCGCGCCCTGATTGGTTAATTCCCGGGTAAAGTGGGCTGTGATTGG
>NW_017803024.1:81776-89466 GCF_001625305.1 Branchiostoma belcheri
TGGGCTGTGATTGGTCGGTTTGACGGCAGCCCCGTGCGGCCTGTCACTCAGCCGTCTCGGCCGAACCCCCCCTCCACAAACACAACATTTTATCAGATCTACTAAATCCCTCAGGAAGGTTTCTTTAATGCAGAATTTCATCCGCAATAAGACTTGTCTTTTTCCTGCCGAAAGGCCGACTTCAACACTTCACGTAGTGCTTAAAGTTAGTCGGACTTTCCTGCTACCATCGCGGACTTTTCTCCGTATCAAATCTTCTTCAGAAGGAGGAAATCGGTTTAAGAAGTTTTTAAGTCGCGCGGTTGTAAAGTTTTTGTTGGTGTTGATAATCCGGGATGATCCACTTCAGCGGGATTAGCGAGCCGGTGCCAAACGAATTTATGGACTTCGGATCACCAAATCAAACCAAGGACGCCCTTATTCAAACAGAGTCGCTGGAATCGCCTTTTCCGCGTGTTTCGGTCTCGAGTCGGTCGCTATAGCCTCTACCAGGCTTCGGGAGGCGGCTTTAAAGAGTAGAAATCGGCCAAATAGAGAGATAACATGCCAGGGGAGTTTGTAAAATGTTCTCTCCCAGCAGACCAACTCCCCTGGCATGCTATCTCTCTATTTGGCCGATTTCTGCTCTTTCCAGCCGCCTCCCGAAGCCTGGTAGAGGCTAGGAAGTTTTTACGCTCCAAGCAGAGGTTTGGGTTTATTTTTGGCGTGTTTTTAGGCTTTTTTGTCGGGCTTTATTTTTTGCAGTTTTTTTTTAATGCCAACCCAACGTAAAAGAAAACTGCAATAAAAAAAGAGCGATAAAAAGCCTAAAAACACGCCAGAAATAAGCCAAAACCCAAACTCTGCTTGCCTTGGAGAGTAGGGGGTTATTTCTGATGTAAAATTTGTGCAGATTTAATCCATGCAAAACGGCTGCCTGCCCCAGACTTGGCGTCTCCAGCCCACAATAGGCGAACAGGTCCGGCAGCGGGAGTGACAACGCTTTAATCAGCCGTAATTTCGGTAATTGCCGGAGTCATTATTCGCGGACAGGAGACTCGCTCCGGCCTTTTGTCTTCGGCTCCTGAGTTGGAAAAACGGGTCAGGAGGATCCCGCCCAGACCAACGGGCGGACAAAGCCCCCCTGCCGCGGGGCATGTGCCTCGGGCCCGCCCGCCCAGGTAACAGGTAAGGCGGCAGGTAAGGCAGGTAGGCTGCTCAGGTGAGTTGTCTTTAACGCACCAACTCACGGAGAGGCATCTTCATCAATCAGCGCACAGACGGCAGGCAGTAAGTATGCTAGTGCTGAAACTGTCACTCCACTAAAGACGGGAGCTACAGATGCTGCCGCCTGGGACAGAAACTATCACTACAGGTGCACACAAGATTTACAATAAAACAATATATTTCCAAGGGGATCTTTTGGTGGTTACAAGACCAAATGAAGATCGTATCAAATGTAGAGCAGGAGCTATCACTGCGCTACACTGTACTGGACTGAAACTATCAAAGTAGTACATGCGACTGGAAGTCGAACTGTAGCTATCACTATTTCCAAGGAAATCGCTGGTGGCTCTACAAGACAGTATCAAGACAATATCAAATTGGCAAGGCAGTCAGAAAAGAAAGCCCGATAAAAAGACGAAAAATAAGCCGAAGGTTTAACTTCTACTTGGGGAGTACAGAAGACTATCGCTCCTGGCGATAGCGGCAATGCAGCAACTATTGTGTCAATTATTCTTATCGGAACTTGCAGGGCGATCCTGGCCTGTACGAGTCCGGGACTATCTACTCCTGGCCGTCCGAGTATCTGCGTATCTTTACTTTCGCGCTGAACCACTCCGATACAGGAGAAACAAAACAAGCAGCGGAGATAACCAATGCAGTTCCAATGGAGTTCCGATATACAGAAGTGCATTGGAACAAGCTTAACATAGAAGAAACTTCATTGATACATTAAAAGTACAGCGACTTTCTTAAGGTCCTTATAACTACAGGTAAACATGCAGACAGACACGCGGGTACTACAAAATTGACCTACGTAAAAAAAAAACAGATGAATCAACTTATACTACTTGATCTAAGGTTTGAATATTCTTTGATATATTTACCTATCAGTAAGGGTTATTACTTTCTAGAATGAAATTGAATGAACGAGCAGTTCTAAACTAGCACTATATAACCCGTGTTAGGGAAACGTTCGTCCAGCAGTATTTATTTTCCCTTCCTCGCTGTAAGCTATTTTAATGAGTTTCTGCTTTTCTGCATGGCGATACACAAACCGTGACGCGGTGCGGAGAGAAGCTCCACGCTTCATCAGCTAAATCTCATTAAACCCAGCTTCCTGCCAAATTAGCCGCTCAGCACGAGGAGAAACCGTGAGAGCCGAGTCAGTAGCCTCGGCCAGGCTTCGGGAGGCACCTGAGTAGCCTCTACCAGGCTTCGGGAGGCACCTGCATGAGTAGCCTCTACCAGGCTTCGGGAGGCGGCTGGAACCGTGATAGCCGAGTCGGTAGCCTCTACCAGGCTTCGGGAGGCGGCTGGAACCGTGACAGCCGATTCAGTAGCCTCTACCAGGCTTCGGGAGGCGGGTGGTATGCTAATACTAGCCTCTACCAGGCTTCGGGAGGCGGCTGGAAAGAGTAGAACTCTGAGAGATAACATGCCAGGAGAGTTGGTCCTCTAGAGAACGGAAAACTGTTCTCTCCAACAGACCAACTCCCCCGGCATGTTATCTCTGTCTATTTGGCCGATTTCTACTCTTTCCAGCCACCTCCCGAAGCCTGGTAGAGGCTACGGATTCAGAGTTGGACTGCGAGTTTTTCTGAGCTGATTCAGGTTGGGACACGGGTACTCTCCAAGCAGAGGTTGGTGGGGGAAGATCGTTACCTTTCTCTCTCTCGCTCTCTCTCTCATGAATGTACAATAAGGGTCTTTCATCATCATCTATATATGCCCCTTTTTATCGAAAAAAATGTGGCATATAGATCTATGGAAAGGTAACGATCTTTCCACCAACCTCTGCTTGGAGAGTAGGACCTCGGAGGTTTTCTGCGCTGATTCAGGTTGGGACTGCGAAGTTTTTCTGCTGTAAGCGGCTGTTTGTGGGTAAAGTAGGGCGCGGAAGGGTTTGTTTTAATTTGCTCAGTCCGGGGATGTGTTTGGCTATTGTTGGGAAGAACCGTGTAAGCAAATGTGGGACGGTTTTACACAAACACGGAGACACGGACCCGGTAACAAACAACTCTGCACTGACGCAACAGGCCTACAGAACATAGCCTGGATGCCAGACCCATGGTACACTGGGCCCTAAGTCATCGTCATCATCATCACTGGGCTTTAAGTAATATCCAATGTGCAGGAGTCTGGCATCCAGGCTAGTCGAGGTACGGTTCTGGATAGTCCACGTGTATCCAGAACTCTGTCTGGGACAAAGCTACGTTTTTGGATACGCCGAGACGTGAACAGTGGATATAACTTTGGGCCCAATGTGCCATGGGTCTGGCGTCCAGGCTAGCACTGACGCAACAAGCCTAAGGAACATCACTTCCACACAGACCCACTGGCACCGGACATGGGGCAAGCAGGACATCTGACTACAGCCCGTCTCTGGTGTTCTCAGTCCGTGTGTTTCCCAGGAAGGCGCGGTGTGGGGTTGAGTAGGCGCCGCGGGGCAGAAAACATACCTTCCGCTGAACTTCGTGTAACTGAAGCTGGTCCTTGTTCCTCAGACAGACCCCCCCCCCTCCCTCCCTTCCGTATTGTGTCACCAAACGTAGCTGGTCCTTGTAACAGACCACCCCCCCCCTAACCAACACAGCCCCCCTGCCTTCCGTATTGGCATAGCTGGCCCTTGTAACAGACCTGTCACCCCCCCACCCCTCCCCGCCTACCCCACCCCCATGTTTGTTTCGGCCCGGCGGGGACCCATGTTTCGCCGCATGAGCCCGGTATTGTCGCTGACCTGTGTAATCTTTAGGCGGTGCCAGAGTTGCCCCTTAATTGCTGAGACTTGCCAGGCCTCCGGCTGCCCCCGGACTGACCCCCACAACAAATTTGAGTTATTGCCCCGCGATTTTAAATAAGGCGGTGCGAAAGGTTACAAGTCGGCGCAGTCGTGCTTAATCATTAACACTACCTGTTATTCATTCACACAAGCGGCACAGATGTCCCAAAACTGGGGAAATTATCCTCACACACCCAGCTTTCCACAACTGCGAACAATAGGACCAACCCTACCGACCCATGTACACACCCAGCTTTCCACAACCGTGAACACAACCGGCACAGATGTCCCAAAAACTGGGGAAAACCATCCTCACACACCCAGCTTTTCACAACCGTGAACAATAGGAACAACCCTACCGACCCATGCAGTCTTTATGTCTCATAGGACCTTACCGACCTATGCAGTGTCGACCCACATAGTCCTACTGGTAAAATACTGATGTACAGCCGCGAACCCACACAACTCAACCGACCCACCCTAATGACCCATACGGTCCTACCGACCCATGGACTTGTACCAACCCACGCGCTAACATCAACCCAGCCTTGTACCAACCCAACCTAACGCCAGTCATGCAGCCCATGTGTTAACCCATGTCTCACTACCGACCCACACAACCCAACCGACCCACGTTGCCGTAATGACCCATGCGATCCTACCGACCCATGGGCTCGTATCAACCCACACAGTAATACCAACCCAGCCGCGTAACACTGATCCACTACAAAATGTATCTGTATCAGTATAGCACTATAGCTCTATCACTAACCCAACGAAACGCTCAGGCCCAAGTGTTAACCCATGTCTTACTACCGACCCATACAACTCAACCGACCCAGCCATACGCTGTCCCACCGACCCAGCCTTGCCTAGTCCTGCCTTCCCCGTCAGCTCCTGTATTTGCCAGCGGCGGATCGCCCCGATGTTTCTACAATTGACCCGTTTAGTTACCGTGTAATTATCGATAAGTGTTAACCCATGTCTCAATACCGCCCCACACAGCCCTACCGACCCAGCCTTGCCTAGTCCTGCCTTCCCCGGCAGTTCCTGTATTTGCCTGCAGCGGTTCGCCCCGATGTTTCTACAATTGACCCGTTTAGTTACCGTGTAATTATCGATAAGCGCGGCTTGTGCGGAAAAACGTCTCTCAGGGAAACTCACGGCACTTCACGGGGGACGGAGCGGAAATATTCCAAGTGTTCAGCACTTCACAACTGCTCTGTCGCAATGTTGTAGCTAACATCGTTGTTTTTGCTGTTAAAGTTGTCGTTGTTCAAGTTTTTGTCGTTGTTCAAGTTTTTGTCGTTGTTAAAGTTGTTGTTGTACCAATAATTTTCCAGTGTTAGAAATGAGGCGGAAATATTCCAAGTGTTCAGCACTTCAGAGCTACTCTGTCGCAATGTTGTTGTTAACATCGTTGTTAATATTGTTGAAGTTGTTGTTGAATACTCCCCAAGCAGAGGTTTGGGTTTTGGCTTGTTTTTGTTTTTAGCCTTTTTTATCGGGCTTTCTTTTTTGCACTGGTATCTTTTTTACGCCAACCCAAAATAGATACCAGTGCAAAAACGAAAGCCCGATAAAAAGCCTAAAAACACGCCAAAAATAAGCCAAAACCCAAACCTCTGCTTGGGAGTAGTAGTTGTTGTTGTGCCAATAATTTTCCACGGTTATTGTTTGCTCGCTAACCCGAATTACTAGTAAACAGCCCTTCCCCTGCCCAGCGAACTCGCTATCGTGTTGTTAGCGCCGTTTAATGTGTTTGTAGTATTTATTATACAGATACGGACGAGTACCAAAATCTCTTTCAACCGACAGATTATCATGGTTATTGTACATATAACTTTTTCATGGCCTGTACTTAGCATGTAAGGGCATAAATGCACAATAAAGTCTTTCGTTCACTATGGACAGGCTGATTTTTGTTTCAGAACAGAATGGAGTTCCTGGAATGTTCACGCAACTTAATTAACCTACATTAGTGATATTTTTAATTGGTTTTTATTGTCTACCAAAAAAGTGTTTTATAATCTTACTAATCAAATTATCAATTTCATTTATTTGTTTTGCTATTTCTCTATCAAGATTACGCCTTAATATCAGTTTTACCAAATTATACGGTCCAAGAAAGAAATCCCGATAAATACGCCTAAAAAGATGTTTTACAATCTCCAAACAGTTTGGTGGCTACAAGACAGTATCAAATGGGCAGGGCAGTATCTAATAGTAATACACCACCGAAGGCTACTAGCGAAAAATAATATACCGGTCCAAGAAAGAAAACCCGATAAATATGCCTAAATATCTCCGAAAACAGTTTGGTGGCTACAAGACAGTATCAAATGGGAAGGTCACATCCAATACGAAAAATATCGAATAATAATATACTGGTCCAAGAAGCAAATCCCGATAAATATGCCTAAAAAGCCGTCAGAAATATCCCCCAGCCCGGAGAGAAGTCCCGGCTAACTCCCGGGTGAGTTGCCGCCTGGCCTCGCGCCGCTCCGCAGCTATTAAAAACGCACGCATCTCAAATATGTGCGCGATAAGAGCATAGATAAACAACTGCCCTCCTGTCAAGCTGCCTACAGATATACTCTACAATAAACCGCAATATACGAGTAGACACTGCAGAACGCGTAAATACAGTGGGGAAACTGCTGCTGCTTTTTATCTCAAACAATAAGTTAAACTGGAATCGCATTGAGATGTGAGTGTCCCAGTTCAGGGGACCTTTTTGTTGCATCCGATGCGATTTTAGCGCAGCAAAACTGGAAATTTTCTGAATAAGGCGACCTGTATGATATTGACACTAACTGTTTCACATTAGCACATTTGAATCAGCATTCCGTACATTTATATGTATTTAAAACTGCAGAAACAAGCCCCAAGATTAGGACTTTATTTTATAGGTGGTACCCTAAAAATCAATCCAGGTCCTTCCAGTAACCGTTTTTCGTCAGAATTTTGTGCATTTTTGCCCCATGAATGTCGATATACATTGGGATAGTGTGGTGTCAATTCAGTATGTAGATAAGTGACTAGAATATTGACCGAAAAATCTGGTTTCCAAGCCCTAAAAACTGCACTGCGGCATTTTTAGCGAGCGGAGTTTTCTAATGTTTGCCGTGTTGTTTGGATGTTTCGCGGTTCGACAGCGCAAATCTGCTGTAAGGTCACAACAGCGATAAAACAAGGCCATCAAGGTCAAACGTTTCAAGGTCAATGGCACAGCGTTCAGCTGACAAGGAGACGTCTCAGGTCGTGACGTCACAAGGAGACGCTTCCAAGACACGACGGTCATGACGTCTTAAGAAAGTGATTCCATGATACGGACGAGTAGAAAAACTCCGAACGACTTGTTACACCTAACCCTTGAACATCTAACTATAAACATTGTTTAAAGCTATCTAATGACAATGCCCCTACTGTACTTGGTGACAGCGAGTTCCACTCTGCAATAGTTCTAGGAAAGAATGAATTCTTGAACACCTCAATCCTTGGTTGATAACCCTCTGGTACTTGAAGGCACGGCTATTTCTTGTTCTCTTCTGGGCTGGTATTAGGTACTTAGTAGTTGGGACGTCCACCAGTTTTTTTACGTCCTGTTACCCCCACAGCTCTGTGTGTGTGGTTTCCCCAACAGCTGGGTTGTACCACGCCTATAATAACCGCTCTGAGTCAACCCATGACTAGATGGTTCGT
>NW_017803024.1:89486-89596 GCF_001625305.1 Branchiostoma belcheri
CCTAGAATCCTGTTACCCCAAGCCTTGCCCTGTGCGTACTGCAGTACTGTGTAGCTTTCCCGCCAGCTGGTCTGTACCATGCCTATAATAACCGCTCTGAGTCAACCCAT
>NW_017803024.1:89881-96339 GCF_001625305.1 Branchiostoma belcheri
TTGTGCGTTTGTGCTGATTCCCGGCTAACGATGTGATTGTAACGCTGACAGGCGGGTAAACCACAATAGCCTCGCAAACAGGCTCCACAGGACAGGCGGGTAAACCACAATAGCCTCGCAAACAGGCTCCACAGGACAGGCGGGTAAACCACACGGATATCTGCAGCGGCGTCAAATTAGCCTGGCAAACAGGCTCCACAGGACAGGCGGGTAAACCACACGGCTATCTGCCGCGGCGTAAACATAGCCTCGGAAACAGGCTCCACAGGACAGGCGGGTAAACCACACGGCTATCTGCCGCGCCGTCAAAATAACCTCGGTACCAGGCTCCACAGGACAGGCGGGTAAACCACACGGCTATCTGCCGCGCCGTCAAAACAGCCGGGCAAACAGGCTCAACAGCCCAGAAGAGAACAAGAAATAGCCATGCCTTCAAGTACCAGAGTTATCAACAAAGGATTGAGGTGTTCAAGAATTCATTCTTCCCTAGAACTATCGCAGAGTGGAACTCGCTGTCACCAAGTACAGTAGGGGCATTGTCATTAGATAGCTTTAAACAATGTCTACAGTTAGATGTTCAAGGGTTAGGTGTAACAAGTCCATCGGTGTGATGTAGCCAGCTGCCGCCGCGCCGCGTGCCTGCGAAGCTGGTGTGTTACGCCGATACAGATACAGATACAGATACAGGGTAGGCGGGTTTCCCTAAGCATACGCCTCTCTTGACGCGCTTGTTCTTTCCCAGCACCGTAGAGATACCGGGGAGCCTGCGGTGGTCTGGCCCTGGAGTGGAGGAGCAAGGCTGTATACTGGTAGCCCTGGGAAAAGTCTGGGAGCGAGGCTAGGCTATTATTGCGGCTGTGATTCACGGCACAGACACTCTGGCGTCGCCTGCGCTCCCGGACTGTCACTCAGGACCTCACCAACACGTGTGCTGGAATAACACTGCTTACAGTGCCCCACAAGCAGACATGTGCTGCAATAACACTCTCCAAGCAGGCATGCTGTAAAAACACTGCTCAGTACCAGGGCTCAGTACTCTCCAAGCAGACGTGCGGGGTCCCGGACTGCCACTCAGGACCTCACCAACACGTGTGCTGGAATAACACTCTCCAAGCAGGCTTGCTGTAAAAACACTGCTCAGTACCAGGGCTCAGGACTCTCCAAGCAGACATGCGGGGTCCCGGACTATCACTCAGGACTTCAGCAACATATCTGGCATGTTTGATACTGTCTTGTTGGAGATTAATAAAACATAACTTAGGGGCTTGGTTTTTACGTCTTTTTAGGTGTTTTTATCGAGAATTCTTACTTGTATACGCCTTCGGTGGCGTGTTTGATACCGCCTTGCCAATTTGATACTGTCTTGAATATTACAATTACTTTTATTGGGATTTCTTTCTTGTACTGCACTGATATCTGTTTTGTCGCCTTCTGTGGCATGTTTGATACTGTCTTGCCAACTTGATACTGTCTTGGAGATTATAAAAACACAACAAGGAGAGGAAATAGCTGCGCGCTTCTCCGTCTTAACTCCCGAGCAGAGCGGATTACCAGAGTCCCGCGTCTTACGGTCGGGCGATAAGACTGACGGACAGATGTCAGCCACTTCCTGCCCGAGTCCGGCAGGGAATTACTAGCCTCTAACAGACTATTACTACGCTGGGTATATATAGGAGAATATTTAGAAAGAAACTACCCTTTTCTGTCCCCTTTCCTTTGTCTTTGTCCCAGTAAAGTCGAAAAGTAAAAAAAAATAGTTTCTTAAAAGAAACCTCCTTTCTCTATTGTCTAGTTTTCCCTTTTTTTTTAAATTTTGAAAACTACCTCCCGCGGCCGGACTCCCCTGGCCAATTTTACTCTGTTTTTTTTGCCGAATTGTACGATTCGTATTCCCGTAGAAAGGCCTGGCTGAGGCTAGGGAATTCTGCTCTCCAAGCAGAGGTTGATGGTGGAAGATCGTTAGCTTTTTATATATGGCCCTTTTTTTGTCGCTTTTTTAATTCAATTCAATTCAGTCTTTATTAAACAACTCGCAGACTTAAGTCTGAATTGTGTTGCTCATTACAATATTCGGGAAACGTTAATAAGATTACAGACAATCATCTTAAGTAAAATGCGCTTTCGTTTTTTTGGGGAATGGTTACAGACTGGCCAGTTTGAAACTGTCTTACCCCCACCGAAAGATCTGCTTGGAGATTAAGGGAATTCCCCAGACAGGCGGCCCTCGCGAGCACCGAAAAAGGCGTCCGGAGTTGGAGGGCCGCCATCATTGCCGGGTAATATATGAGTCCGGGCTAGGCCTGAAAATGCCGGGAATGCGGCTCGTTCTGGCGGGAAAATGACACGCATCAATCTGCGGTGACGGCCCGGCCGAAATGAGCTGGCGATGACAGAAGCCAGCCCGCCACTCGGCCCTGTTTGGGAAAAAGTTAGGCCATGTTGATGACATCCTTTGGAAACCCCAAAACTGATGCGAGCGTGCGAATAAAAAATGGCCAAAAAAAAGTTGTTTTCAGTATGAAATCTACGTGGTCATGAATGTTGTTATGGCGAGTATTCTACTCTTCAAATTCCCTTTTTTTTTACATTTCCGTCTTTTTCGTTTCATTTTGGCATTCTACGGCATTGGTATCGGTTTCTAAATTTTGCTCATTTTGCAACTGTTTTGTACGATTTACAGTATGGTTGAAAACTTTTTTTTAAACGGCCGAAACTTCATGCGCGCGCGCGGATGTCGAAATCAACATGGCCTAATGTGTCCCTTTTTTTTCGGCAGAACGAAACTTGAAGTGGTGTCAGGCGTCGGGTCGGAAGCCGCGAGCGCGCAGCGGCCGTAGCCTCTAGCAGTAGCCTCTATTTGGCCGATTTCTACTCTTTCCAGCCGCCTCCCAAAGCCTGGTAGAGGCTAGTTTCAGCACACCAGCCGCCTCCCAAAGCCTGGTAGAGGCTAGTATTAGCACACCAGCCGCCTCCCAAAGCCTGGTAGAGGCTAGTATTAGCACACCAGCCACCTCCCGAAGCCTGGTAGAGGCTAGTGTCAGGCGTCGGGTCGGAAGCCGCTAAGAAAACAGGGACCGGCTCCATGCGGGCTCCAGGCCGGGCCTTTGGGAGTTACTAAAACGGCGGAGAAGCTAAACATGGTCAGCAGGAAGGAAAACAGGGAGGCGCAGGAGGATGGGTGTCAGCGAGGCGGCGGTAATCAGGTCGGAGCGTCGGAACCAATCTGGACAAGATTAATGTGGACATCTGGGGCTTGAAACGGGAACAGAACTACAGCTTACATACTTATAATGGTACAAATGGCAGAGCCCCAAAACTAACTACAACACTCCTACAACAGTACAAATGGCAGGACACATAAACTCGCTACAATCTCTCAAACGGACGGTACAGTCGGAACCAATCTGGACAAGATTAATGCACACATCTGTGGGCAAAAACTGGTACAAAAACTAGCTACACCGCTTATTACACGTTAATATTATAACACTACAACTTGCACAACAGAAACTAGCTACAAACTCTCAACACTTTTAGAAATGACGCCATCGGTAGACAATCGTCTAAAACAAGTTACGAATCGCGATGGAAACCAACGTCCGAAAAAAGTGGCCGAACGGGTTGGTCTAAGAATTGGAACTTAGGCTACAGGGTGGAAAACCTAAGAGAATTTCCCACAAACTTGCAGAAGTTTTTAGAAAGGAAAGCTATGAGGGAATGACGGTCTACCCGCCCGTTTTATATCACAAAGTTGCAGACGTTTGAGGGAAAGACGGACTGGCCGCCCGGCTGTTCAGGTTTGACAGGAAGTGTATCTGACGGGTCGGCTGTGTCTGTGCTGTGCGGCAGGTATCAGGGCCTGTTGACCAGCCGCCTCCCGAAGCCTGGTAGAGGCTAGGGCCGCCTCCCGAAGCCTGGTAGAGGCTAGGTCTGGCCGCCTCCCGAAGCCTGGTAGAGGCTAGGTCAGGCCGCCTCCCGAAGCCTGGTAGAGGCTAGGTGTGCCCGGCTGTTGTAGTTTGACAGGAAGTGTTTGTGACGGGTCGGCTGGGCCGCAGGTATCAGGGGTGCTGGCCTAAATACCCGGCATTACCCGCGGCACTGGAATGTCCGCACAGACAGAAGGGACAACTTCTCTTCTTCCCAAACCCTCTATTACAACCCTAGGCCCTCACGTTCTCCGTTTTAAACCAGCAACAACTTCTCTTCTTCCCAAACCCTCTATTACAATCCCTAGGCCCTCCCTTCCTCGCTTCTCTAGTAACCGTCTCAGTGGCTCCACCACTGACTCTACTACCCGGCATTTAAACTCGACCGGAGGAGAATATCCGCACAGACACAGACACAACTTCTCTTAGTACAAAACCTCCGTTCCTCCGCTTTAATTTTAAACCAGAACTCACGGGACAACTTCGCTTCTCTAACCGTCTCTTCAGTTATTCCAACACTGACTCTAACTACCCGACATTTAATATCCGGGCGGAGGAATGTCTGAACAGCCAAAGCTAAGTCTTCTATCCGCAGAATACCTTCAAGTAGAAGTTCAAGTGGGGTATTTTGTCTCGAACTGCTTTCATTGTTTGTTAAACATTTTTCAACCTTTTACATATACAGTTAGAAATGTATAACTTTTTTTTTTTCTCTCATTTTGTGTTTTCTCGTGTCTTTGCTTTTATTTCAACTTGAGTGTGCCGAGACTCTTGCCGCTGTACTTTAATGTCAGGAAAAAGAAAGATACTGAATAGAAGAACCCACATGAAGACAACATTAAGCCTTAAGTGGCCACTTGTTTCTCGGCTCGCGACATTGACATTGCCACATGCCTCGGAAGTAGCCTTCGGGCAGGGAAATGTAGCGAAGTTATGCGGTTTATCAGCTGTGCGCGCGACTGTGGCGGTTATCTGTTCGCTACAATCTGTTCGCTACAATGTCTCCCCTCAGTCTCAGTACTACAGACTCGCTACAATCTAATCTGGACAGTTTCAACAACCCTAATATCTAATCGGGCGCCCCTCGCTACACAGATATAACATACACATGTCACTCCCGGAGAAATCCTTACTACTCTAGATCTCCTTCTCTCAAAGCAGAGTTTAGCCTTATTTTTCTGGCGTTTTTAATGCATATTATCTGGCTTTGTGTTTGTACTGGTATATTTGTTTTGCCGGCCAATTTATTGGATACGGTCCTGCCGATTTGATACTGCCTTGAAGCCTCCAAACGATCTGCTTACAGATCACAAGTCCACCACAGCAACCTTCTATCCAGTACGCCATTTTTTTGCTCCAGCCACCCCAGAGGGACCCTACACACGACCCAGAGACCCCTGTCCAACCCCTTTCCCCTCCCCCGGCCCCACCCCTGTCGGCCACCTGTCCGGTACTGACAGATGCCGGAGTCGGCAGGAATCCCGGGCTGTTCTTTCCGCGGATAATCCCGGGCTGAATCCCCCTATCCCCTCCCGGGGTCCCTCCAACTCCCTCCCCGGTACCCCTCACACCCTCCCTCCCCCCTGCCCACTCGGCCCACGTCCCGCCCGGCCACCTGTCGGGTACTGACAGATGCCGGAGTCGGCAGGAATCCTGGGCTGTTCTTTCCGCGGATAATCCCGGCAGAATCAGAACCGATGGAGAACAAATTACCGCTTAGAGACCGGTAAGACTCGGAATTAGTCTTTAGACTCTAGGCTTGGGCTGGCTGGGAACTAGCCTGGATATCAGACTAGTACACAGGCCGAGTAAGACTCGGGGTTAGACTTTATTTTAGGCTTGGGTTGGGAACCGGGGCAAGAGTAACCTGGTGACCAAACTTATTTTAGCTGTCGGGTCTCTCGTCCTCGGCACACCAAGCTAAGGCAGGGCTAAGGCAATGGTAGTTTTTCTACTGCAGAACAGGGGTGGAAGTGGACGGGCGGAGGGAGGCATTGTTCTTATCTGTAGTATTCAACTAGCCTTCAGGCCCAACGGAGACTCATTGCCACTCAAGAAATAGCACGCAAATAATGAGAGATCAACACGGTTCTGGAGTCTGGATACACGTGGACCATCCAGAACCGTGCCTGAAGACGGCTCTGAATCAAACACAGCAAACAGAGACGTCCGTTTGTTGATGAGCCGTGACGCAAACCGCGGGAAGAATATGGCGGTTCCGGGCCGGTGAGAATAAGGACATCAGTTTAGTCCCCTCTACTCTGTACTCTAGCTACTCTGTCAACTCTACTCGTCCCCTCTACACTATCAACTATCCTCTGTCCCCTCTACTCTGTCAACTATCCTCTGTCCCCTCTACTCTGTCAACTCCACTGTATCAACTCAGCCGTGGCAAACTATCGGCGACAACAGGCGGGGAGACAAGGGGCAACACAACAAGTTACAACAACAGGTTACAACTCAGAGCCAGCTTTTAGTCACTTTAGAGCATGTGCGTGTCTGTCTCTTTCTCTCTCTCTCCATATATATATA
>NW_017803024.1:96359-98288 GCF_001625305.1 Branchiostoma belcheri
ATATATACATCCTCATTGTTTGTTCGTCATTTTCCTGTTACAACTGTATTTGCAGTAGGTCCTTGGGCATGAACTTTCAACAAACTCATCACAAAATGCAGAACAGAATTAGTTTTTTGAAGCACGTGTCGGTGTGAGTGTGACTTGGTCAGACCTTTTCATGTCTCAATCGAACATAGCATTGACCCCTTCGCGTCTAAATCGAACTGTACGTTTCTATGTTCTTAAATAAAAGAAATAAAACATCGACTGTCTCGCATCGACCTTCTGTCTGTCCGTGTGACCCGCAGTCTGACAGGAACAAAGCTTCGCGGCGCCGCGTGTGGGGCAAACTCTCAACACACAACCGCACGGACACGACGGCAACACCGGTCGATACGGCACGATTCCTGGGCCATTAAACTATCATACATAAGGTTATGTATCTGTGAACGATATCGATTCTTTAGCTGTGACCTATACCTAACCCTGTGAGTAGGTCTGTAATAATTGTTTTTAAAACGATATTCAAGATGGGTGCCCCTTCGAACGAAGAACGTCGAATGGCGAATACACTTCGCCCATATTTCTGACCAGACGTGTCATTTTTTCTGCACGTTGGAAAGTCGCATGTCTGGATATCTGTGAGTCTCCCATGCGGGTCTCAAACCGACCGGCTGTCTGTCTGTCCGCCCTTTCGTCCGTTTGTCTATCGGTCAGTGTGTCTGTCTGTCTGACGGTATGTGAGACTGTGACGAACCTTCCACGGGACCTTTTAGTGCATTAAAATATTATAACCTAAACTATTCAAACCTCTACAACAGTCAAACCCTTCAGACATCGTTTTAGACATAGCAATAATATTTTTTGACAATTAGATATCATTATGTACATTAGTTATTCTATACTCCGTTTCAATGTTCTTTATGTTTGTAACTAGGCAAGACGTACTGCTGGAATGCTCTGCGCCCTTCGGAAAAAGGTGCCCAAGACCATACTACTACAACTGTACAAAATCATTGTCAGACCAGTTCTAGAATACGCTGACATCGTCTGGGGTGGTCTCACCATGCGTGATCAAAAGACCATCGAATCGGTCCAATACCGGTCAGCCAGAGTGATAAGTGGACACCACGGGATTCCTTATCCCTCTCACAAATCTCTCTATTCTCAGTTTGCCCTCCCTACACTTACTTACCGTCGTAAGGTTCACGCAGTAACCACTCTGTACAAATTGAAGAATGGTCACTGCCCGCCCCACCTAGCTAGTTTATTACCTGTTACCAGGACATCCGCCATACACTCCAGATACCCCCTCAGAAATGGAAATAATCTTTGTGTACAAATCCCCAAAAGCTCCAGAACACAGAATGCCTTCCTCCACAGAGCCACCCTCTTATGGAACTCCCTCTCAGTTGACATTCAATCGGCCCCAACACTGTCTTCTTTTAAAGCTAAAGCATGGAAATCCTTCGGGGATCCATATTCTATTTAAGTCACATTTGTGTCACCTCCCGACTTAACAGTTGTACATATTATCCCCGAGTCGGCAACTTTGTAAATACTTGGACTCTACCACTCAAACAATATGTATTTCATAAATGTAAGCACATATTATTGTTATTGTATTTGGATTGTAATATGTATTTTATGTATGTATAACGTTTCTTCCTACTCCCCAGGGTGTCCCTTAACAATAGTCTCTGACTAGTTGGGACACCCTGGCTTCTTTGTAAGCCAAATAAATAAATAAAAAAATAAATAAACTAAAAGTTTTATGTTCCTCAGTATCGGCATTAGACACTGTAATAATGAATTATTTACTTGTAAGAAATACTGATTATTGACCGTGGGGGTAAAAAAAAAATCAATTTTTACAAGGGCGTGTTGGTGAACAGGAAATGTCACCGTTCTTTTTTCCATTTCCTGTCGTTGGCAGTTGCATGACAG
>NW_017803024.1:98308-213966 GCF_001625305.1 Branchiostoma belcheri
GACCCTAACCAGTAAACTCACCTGGTCTGCACACGTCGAAGCCATGACAAACAAGGCAAGACGTACGTGCTGGAATGCTCTGCGCCCTTCGGAAAAAGGTGCCCAAGACCATACTACTACAACTGTACAAAATCATTGTCAGACCAGTTCTAGAATACGCTGACATCGTCTGGGGTGGTCTCACCATGCGTGATCAAAAGACCATCGAATCGGTCCAATACCGGTCAGCCAGAGTGATAAGTGGACACCACGGGATTCCTTATCCCTCTCACAAATCTCTCTATTCTCAGTTTGCCCTCCCTACACTTACTTACCGTCGTAAGGTTCACGCAGTAACCACTCTGTACAAATTGAAGAATGGTCACTGCCCGCCCCACCTAGCTAGTTTATTACCTGTTACCAGGACATCCGCCATACACTCCAGATACCCCCCTCAGAAATGGAAATAATCTTTGTGTACAAATCCCCAAAAGCTCCAGAACACAGAATGCCTTCCTCCACAGAGCCACCCTCTTATGGAACTCCCTCTCAGTTGACATTCAATCGGCCCCAACACTGTCTTCTTTTAAAGCTAAAGCATGGAAATCCTTCGGGGATCCATATTCTATTTAAGTCACATTTGTGTCACCTCCCGACTTAACAGTTGTACATATTATCCCCGAGTCGGCAACTTTGTAAATACTTGGACTCTACCACTCAAACAATATGTATTTCATAAATGTAAGCACATATTATTGTTATTGTATTTGGATTGTAATATGTATTTTATGTATGTATAACGTTTCTTCCTACTCCCCAGGGTGTCCCTTAACAATAGTCTCTGACTAGTTGGGACACCCTGGCTTCTTTGTAAGCCAAATAAATAAATAAAATAAATTATGTTTGTAACTTGCAATAAGCCTTCGGGCACGGATTTTCAATAAACTTCTCATTAAACGGTTTGCATTGTTCTCTCCTTCCCCGATTTACACACAACACACAACAACTTCCCTACAACACCGGGCCGACACACAACAACTTTCTTACAACAACGAACTTTCCTACAACAACGGGCCGACTACACACAACACACTACAACTTCCCTACAACAACGGACCGACTACACACAACACACAACTTCCCTACAACACCGGGCTGTCCGCTCGGCATGTGAGCGTGTTTGTGATCGTGACAGTTTATCAAACTGCGCCCTTGTTCAATTTAACCCTTTTTAAGTCCAGAATCCAAATAATGTAAACACGCAAACAACCTGTCCGATACGGAATGTTGACAGAAAGTAATTGATTATTTTGCTAAACAGACAATTTTTGTTTTCCTGACATTAGACCCACATAATTACATTCTTTGTTATTAGTTTTTGTTGTTGTTATTTTGCATTAATTTGTTTCATTACACGTCAGTTTTGTTTGAACGTTTGTTTCCTTCCTTGTGCTATTTTGCTCATGTGTAGCAACGATGGTATTTTGTGTCGTCCAATGAAGTTCGAATGTTGCACTTTAACATTAGCAACAGGCGCCTGCATTTTATGGTGTATACTGAATGTTAACGAACGAAATTTCAAGTACAAACTGTCTTCATTTATTTGCATATCAATCAATAGTTTGTGCTTATAAACCTGCATTTCTCCTCTAGTCTCTCAGTCACTGACGAAAGCTAGTGGATACTAGCCGAAACATCTGACCGCTTCCAAAATCATATCTAGTCGCGCTTGAGTAACTGTTTTTTTTTGGGGGGGGGGCGTATCTTATTACCTGGATATCTAACCTTCACCGACGTACAAACTATTCAGTCCTGTTGTTTTTCTCCTGGCCAGAGGAACAGGAGCCGCGCAAGCCTTGGCCCAGATCTCGTGTTGCGGCGGACATGTTGTTGTGTTCTTGAGTTGCAGGCGGCGGACATGTAGGTTGTTGTTGAGTTCTTGAGTTGCAGGTCCTTATCGGATCCTATCTCAGGCCGTTATCGGGCAAGCGTAGCGACCGGACCCGAGGAAAAATGATCCTGGTGCCGGTTACGGTGTACCCTGGGTGCCAGACTACTATCGGGCCGTTAGCCGTTTTCCTTCGGTAGTCAGAAGCCCTTCGCCCGCCTGCCTAAATTACCGCTACGAGGGCCGGCCAAACTCAAGTCCCCCGTAGCGGTAATTTAGATAGGCGGACGTAGTCTCTACCAGACTAACTACGCTGGATATATATGGTAGAATATTTGCCAGGTGAGATTGGCCGCCTTGGGGTTTGCTTGGCTGCACAGGAGGGAGAGAAACTACCTCCCCACGGCCGGACTCCCCTGGACAATTTTACTCTCTTTTTTGCCGAATTGTACGATCCGTATTCCCGTAGAAAGGCCTGGTGGCTACCCGTCACGGTGGCTCTGCGGCACGAGTGTGGGCCCACGGCGCTAATGGAGCGGAAAAGCGGAACTCGGGCGGGCGGCGCGGCGTGACGGCAAGAGGCGAGCGTGGCGAGAGGTAAACATCGGGTAGGGGTGCGCGGAGAGGACACGGGCCACTGCAAGGCGTAACCTCGGGCCACTGAGCGGCTTAACCTCGGGCCATGGGTCACTAGACTCGGGGACAAACTCGGCCTAAGGGACACTGGGCTGACTTTACAAATGCGGAAAGAACACTGGCGACTGATCTCATATTAACCTCGGGGTCCGGGGCGACTTGAAATGGTGTACACGGAACGTTGGGCACAAGTGTACGAGTACGTCAAGTTTACGGAAAGTCAGGTGTACACGACGTCAGGTGTGCGAGACGTCAAGTGTACGTCAGGAGTCCAGAACGTCAGGTGCACGCCAGGTGTACGGGCGACAGGCTAGGTGTTCGACACGTCGACGTCAGGTGTACGAGACTTCAGGTGTTGACGACGTCGGCCCAATTGTACCAGCCGGTCCCTCCAGGTAACACCAGACGACAGAAATCCGAAGTTGAAAGGCGCCGCCGGGCAGGTAAAAGTGTCCGTAAGTGCCCACACCTCTCCCCGCGGCCTTGGCGTGTGCAGCTCCGGCCGGGCGATGTTTTCATCTTCGTGCCGCTGTTTTCATGTTCGCCCCGCTATCTCCCAAACTTTCATCCCCGAACCAACAGCCCGCAACGCGATAGGCTTACGCGCACGCGACGGGCGGGACTCGGCTAATCGGACCCGAAAAGCACCTTGTATAAAGCACGGTTATCTCAACGCTCTACTTTCTAAGATAAAAACGGGAGCGACTTTGTTTACGGGCGTATAGAAAGGACGTTACGCGTTGGAGCAGCCAGAAAGGCCGAGATACGTGAAACAAAAGGTGATTGTGTTTCGGCAGATTGGAACAGAAAAACAGCAGGTATGAAAGGTTTTTGTAACTCACTTAATGTACTGAGGACCTGTAATCGGCCGTTAATTAAAGCGTGCCGCGGACACTGAGAGGTTGTGGTTTGAAGCCGATATGTTGATACTTGTGTTTGTCTCAACACTAATACGGCAGGATTCGGAGCCAACCGGCCGGAACGATTTGTGATCAAAACACGCGCAGAACCTAACAACAGCAACATAACGGGGAAATTTGCGGTAAACAAGTGCAGAACGGGACAACAGAAAGGAGAAACTATCCGGGTAACCAACCTGAGATAACGGCACAAAAGTCCGACGGAGTTTGGGTCAAAAGTCGGTGGGAGTTTGGGAGAAAAGTCGGTGGGAATTTGGGAGAAAAACTGGTCGAAGTTTGGGAGAAAATTTGGCCGAAATTTGGGCTATAAGTTGTTCGGAGTTTGGGCCAAAAGTCGGGCCGAGTTGGCTCGAAAGTTGTCCGGAGTTTGGAACAAAAGTCGACCGGAGTTTGACTCAGATTGTTTCGTGGTGACCAAAGGTTGCTGACACCTGGTGGTTTGCCACACTATTTGTTGCTGCTATACCCGATTTCAACTACAGACTGCGTCCAATGAGGGACGAAATTAAAGATTTCACAGATCGCTCAACGAATTTCTTAGACACAGAACGATTGAAATCATGTGTTACGTTTTGCAATCATACTTAACATTGTGAATTATGTTCCAATTATGAAATCAAGGGTCATACAAATCCAATCTTGGTGGCTGCACAGTTATGGAAAGGTATATATTCCTCATGACACCGGTGGTATGTGGTTAGAATTTTAGCAGCTACAACTTATAGCCAGATCCAGTTCACACCGCGGCGTTACGGAAACAGTCTCTCTCCAGAAAAAATAGTGCGACCCTAAGTACTTGATTTTAGGATATTTCCAATTATAGATAAGTATGGTAATTGATTTTTAAGTTAATTGAAGCCAGTGGAATTGACGTTAACCGACAAATGATTTTATAAGCACTGCCCTAGGCACCAGTGTGTTTTGTCAACACTCAACAGTGTAATTCAGCTAACTAGTCGGCTAAAAGACGGTATAAATGTTAAGTTTTTAATAAAAGCAATCATCTATATATATCTAGTAGGTGGAGCCATGTTTGATTGAGGGTCTGTGCTTGGTTGTTGGTTAGATAATTTTAGAATATCTGCGCTAGGTGACCGTATTATTATATTGCTATAAACTTCTATATTGTTTCGTCAACAGTGTAATTCAGCAGCTATACTAATCAGCTGCAAGATTGTATAAATGTTAAGTTTTGAATGAAAGCAATCATCTCTATATATTTAGTAGCTTTAGCCATGTTTGGTTGTTGCCCGAGGCCAGTCGGCCAGCTGGTCCCGATGTTACCCGCGCTCCGCTCAACCCGTCTCTAACCTGCTACATTATCGCCACAACAGATAACTTACACAGACTCATGTAGCAAAACTGTATCGATTCCTGCCGCGGCAAGTCAAGTGTGGCTAACTTTGTAACAACTAAACAATGCCACATCTAAAGACTGGGGTGTAGCTAACGCTATAACAACTTGTTTCTACTGAACAATGTATCAAAACTGTATCAAAATTGTATCGATTCCTGCCGCGGCAAGTCAAGTGTGGCTAACACTGTAACAACCTGTGTCTGCCGAACAATGCTACATCTGCCCCGATCCTGGGTATGATATTATAGAGTTTATCAAATAAAGTTATGACAACTGCATTCCCAAGTCTCCTGGCGACTCTTAGTTATAGTGGGCTGACTCGGAACCAAGAGGTCCTGACATGCCACCGACCTTGTGCCCCTGAGAAAGACACTTAACACGACTTTCCTCAATTAACTCAAGTGAAAATGAGTATTCTTCTGTCCGCGTTGGATGCTGCGTAAGTAAGCTGAAAAAACTTGAGTGTGTCGTCACCAAGTGTTGTCATGAAGAAAATTTCTGCGTTGTTGAGTTGAGAAACCTGCAGCAATATTTACTGCATACTCCCAGACGAAGCGCCAGAGTTGCCCAGTACTGATGCCACGCTGGTGACGCCACAAAGCGACAAGGCACAACACAAACTCATAGAATCTCGATTTTCTCCAACCCGAGCACAAGGTGAAGGTGTCACCTCAAACGGCTTAAGACCACCCGTAATTTTTGAATATGTTTGTATATCTATAATTTGATTTCTGAAAGTTCAAAATTGTACAATTGTACTAGTAAATGATGGAAACTAAGCTCCTTGTTGTAACTGAACGTTTCTCCAAGGTTTTTTTAAGTTCTCTGTGAATTTCAACATCATGTCGTGAATTAGCGATAATTGAGATTTTTCGTGAGTCTGTCAATGCTACTTAAGTTTTCTTATGTCGTTTTATGCAATGTACCATAAAAAGACGCTTCAAGCAAAGGATGCTAAATGGGACACAACGGGAATTTCCAGACGACGATGTTTCTACAAGGCGTGAGAGTTGTAAGAGTTTGGTGCTTGATTATATCAAGGACGTTATAAGGGTTTTATAAGAGCCTCCTTGACAGAGAACCGACTGTCTGACTGCAGTGTATATTTCCAGGGCGAACATTCCTGGTTCTCCGGCAACAGAAAATGGACTGTATAGTAGGACCGGAGGCGCGCTAAGGCAGGTTGTTTATCGGGAAAACTTTCCTTGTTCTAGAGAAGGCAGCGGAGAAGAGATTTCAGGAAGGTTATTTCCAGGTCGGACTTTCCTGGTTACGACTAAAGGACGACAGAGAACCGATTGTCGGAGTGAAGAGGCGACTCAAGAACTGTTTCCGGCCGCCTGGAGTGGGAACGAGAGGCGCCTGAAGAAGGTTTTCCGGCCGGTTGGAGTGGGAACGAGAGGCTTCCTGGTACTGAAGAGTCGTGAGAATTTTGTGTGGGCAAGAGGGGGGGGGACTTGATTCTTCTAGATCCGATATGCACGTACAATTTGCACTTCAGGTTTGGATTACTAGTATTGCAGATTGCAACAGTATATAGTTGGGGGCTAAGGCGGCATCAAAACGAATAGTAACGTTAGTTTCTAAGAGAGAAATTATACACAGAAAAGTGGACACTTATGTCTATACAAGTCGCTAGTGCTTGTCGCTGTGATTTCTCCCCCAGGAAAATTCAAGGTTCGACAAAAAGTCCAAGAAACTTTCTTTCTCGACGGAGAAATTTCTGCGTTTTCTAACAACAACCCATACCTACATACCGCTGGAGAGAACAGTTTGCCACTCCCGAAAACTATTCTCTCTAGCGGACCAACTTCCCCCGGCATGTTATCTCTCTATTTGGCCGATTTCTACTCTTTCCAACCGCCTGCCGAAGCCTGGTAGAGGCTAGGGAGCGGACGAAAGCTACAAAGACTGGAACTCCGGCTACAGTCTTCCGTACGTGCCTGTAGAAGCGCGAATATCCGAGTTTTGCGCCATCTTATCGGCGGCGATACGCGTGTTTGTTGTACTTTGGGTCTGATATGATTTTGAGAAAATCGTGAGATAAAACTAACCCCACAACAGAACGGAGATATCTGATATATATACGGCGATATCTGATATATATACGGCGGTATCTGATATATATACGGCGATATCTGATATATATACGGCAGTATCTGATATATATACGGCGATATCTGATATATATACGGCATCACGGCGGTATCTGATAACGCTGGACAGATTATAAACACACGTCCGTACTTCGGGGTACTGGACCGCATCAAAACAACTTAACTACGTATAGACTGGACCGCATCAAAACAACGACAAAATACACCGTATCAAAACAACTATAAACCGGACCGCATCAAAACTACAAACATGGACTGCATCGAAACATTCCGTACTAGTATACCACAAGATACAAACTCTGTACGAAAAGTCAGAAACACTGGGAGTTTCTGTTAAGATTCATACAGCAAATTTAAGTACACATTGACACGTGGCAACCCATGCATTTTACACATTCAACAATATCTAAAAAATGCCTTAACACTAGAAATTCCCTTTCTGCTAGCGTGTCTAATGTGCGGATTTAGTAGAAGAGTTAGTCCGTACAGTATTTCGCCTTAGTCTTACATGGTCCCAACTCATGAGACTGTCTGTCGACAAACCTGAACTGTTGTTTAGATATCGTTTTGCAAACTGACAAACGGGGTTTAAGATACCGTTTCGCTGCTGACAAATGTTAGCCTGGGAGCCATCGTGCATGGTAGCCAGCGACATTAGCGAAAACTAGCCTCTACCAGGCTTCGGGAGGCGGCTGGAAAGAGTAGAAATCGGCCAAATAGAGAGATAACATGCCGGGGGAGGTGGTCTGCTAGAGAGTATAGCTTTCGGGTGCGGCAAAATGTTCTATCCAGCAGACCAACCCCCCCGGCATGTTATCTCTCTATTTGGCCGATTTCTACTCTTTCCAGCCGCCTCCCGAAGCCTGGTGGAGGCTAGGCGAAAACAGAGGGTGGCACCCAGGCTTAGTAACCCAGGCTAGACAAGCGAGAATTGTTGTTTAGGTATAGCTTTGCAGCTGACAGAGCGGTCGGCCGCTGTAAGAGTTGTTGGAATTGTCGTTTCGGAATGTCGGAAGGCGAGTTTTAGATCTGTAACTCGTCAAGCGCGCGAAACAACGTTCTTATCAACAAACTACAGGCCACAATCTAACTTTATCAACTAACTAACATACACACCACTGATACATACACAGAGCTGGTCAACGAAAACTCTTCCAACGCTATCTACTACCATCTTAAACATCTAACCTCCGATTACATGCTATAGTCCTATCACATACACAATTTCTGATTACACCAAACACTATCACATACACAACTTGTGATTACACCCTAACCCTATCACATACTATAGCTAGTACACAACTGATTACACCAAACCCTATCACATACAAAGCTTCTGATTACTCGTATCTTGTGGATTAGGTAGTTTGTTTCAGGACAGTTTGAATGTTTGCAGGCGCGCGGCTGATGCCTGTTTGAGACTGTGTTATAAGAAGTAGGATTTTTCGTGTTCCACTGTCTTAGAAACAGAAGTCAAAGTCAACACTACAGAAAGTTATAATCTAGAGATAGTTTTAGACTAGAGTTGTCACAACTTTATTGTAATTGGCTGATAGTTTAGCAAAAAATGCTAACGTTTCAAAAACCTATCCCTTTTTCGTGGACTAAGCAAAATGCCCACGTGCTAACAGGTAGTTTAACTGCAGTAACTACTCACATAACGACAGAATAACCTAGGACGTTATTACTGAAGAAGCTCCTGGGAATAGCACAATATAGCCGCGTTTATGTACAAAACTTTCTCGAAATTTATGCCTCCCTTTTCCGCACATGAAAGACCTGACGGTTCCCGTCCGTTTCTATGCCTCACACCGTAACCCGTTATGCTACAGGAGGCCGACACGCGACACGGGCGTCTTACCTGTATGCCAGGTGTTTACCTGTTGTTCTACCTGCGTGTTCTCATAAACAATAACAATTATAACAACAACAAACCTAAACTTTCAAGTTGCTACAGTGACACGCAACAACAAGCATAACCTTGCAGGTTGCTACAGAAAACGAAACAAGTCTAACTTCGCAACTTGCAAGAAAAGCGCCCGCTGGAAGTCAGACCTGGAAGCGACCTAGCTAATCTCCAAGAAGATTCTCTGGGTAGCGGCAACACAGTATCATGATCAAATCAGCAACACAGTATCCAATTGGCAAGAAAGTTTCAAATTGGCAAGGTATATCCAATGCGCCACAAAATGGTTACAGGCGGCCAATATACTCCGCTTCATGGGTACAGGCGGCTGATATACTAGTACTCGTCTTGTGCTTAAACCTGCATTTCTCCTCTGGTCTCTCAGTCTCTGACGAAAGCTAGTGGATACTAGCTGAAACGTCTGACCGTTTCCAAAAACATATTCAGTTGCTTGAGTAACTCCGCTAGCCCCACAGAATCTGCTTGGAGATTAGAAGCGAGCGAACTCAGACCGCGCGGCCCACCTCAGCGCACGGCCTAGCCCGGGGTTAACTTACAATGATTGGCAAATAAAGCGGTAATGCGGAAAATCACCTTCAAGTAGCGGCTCTGGGCGACGGCGTGGGGCACGAGGAGCACCGGGTCGTCAGCGGGAGGCGGGCGGGGCTGGAGGGACGGTCACGCCGAGGAGTTGTCTGGAGCGGCTCGGTGATCGATGTCCGGGAACTGCGGGAACAAACTCGGAGTGAGAAACGTGGGAACGGGGGGATGAGTTTGTGTACGGAACACACAGACAGGTGTGTAAGTAGTAAGGACAGGTGTGTACGACTCACCTGCCGTGTGACCAGGTAACTACCTGCGTGTGTGTGTGTACAGGTAATGTGT
The DNA here is from genome assembly GCF_001625305.1 of Branchiostoma belcheri. Taxonomy (NCBI): domain Eukaryota; kingdom Metazoa; phylum Chordata; class Leptocardii; order Amphioxiformes; family Branchiostomatidae; genus Branchiostoma; species Branchiostoma belcheri. Next base: position 108,000 of record NW_017803024.1, read on the forward strand.
ACAGGTACGGCGCTAACAGCTGCTATCTCCCGTAATGCTAGCTAATGTGTGCCGGGGACTGACGGAATGCCCGACTGCCACACCCATGCATGTCGCCTACTGACTTAGCCTCGCGCACAGGCATCACAGGCTGCACAGTATCTCCTAGCCTCGCGCACAGACTTCAGAGGCTGTTCAGTATCTACTAGCCTGGCAGCCTGACATTGCAGGGCCTCCGCTATCTTATAGCCTGGCAGCCGGACCACCGTAGGCTCCCTGGTGCTGGGAGTATTTTCCGTCTTCCTAGGTCCAATAGTTTTTTATGGGGCCGATTTCAATTTAGTTTGGTTACGATTTGACTTAGAAAGGCTTACTGGAAATATCTAGCATGTCCGGAAAGTCCTATGCTTGGGACTGGTGTCGGTGAAACCTTCCTAAGCCGACCTGTGGAGATGGTAACCAGGCTAAACTGTTACTGGTACTAGCTTGCCTCACGTTGCCTGTGGAAAGTAGTACCCAGGCTATACCTGCCTCCCCGTTGAAGCCCTGTCTGTTGTCCCATACGTTTTCTGAGCCTAGTACCGGTGGCGACTCATCCTAAGCGGCCTGTGAAGAGCAGTACCCAGGTTATACCTGCCTGTTGTCCTATACGTGTCCCGGTCCGTGTTGAACCTAGTAACGGTGGCGAGTGTGCACCCAGGCCGTTCCAGACAACGGACCAATGTTCGGCTCCGTCAGACAGCGCGGCGCCAGCAGTACCAAGTTTGCCTAACCCATTTGGAGGTAATAGATCCCGCAAATAACCTGCCGACACAAGCTGACATGTCAGCTGGACAGGCCGGGCAGGCTCCCAGCCTCACCACGGGCCGGTGCGCCTGAATACCCGGGGTTCGGGGCGGGTGCACGCCGCGCTAAGGCCGCTGCCTGCTGCCGGGCGCCGTGCTGAGTGACGCGGTGTTTGGTCCCGCTTATCGCTGATAGCCCGGCCCCGCGATAATACCTACCTACCCACCGATAATGCCCAGCGGTAATTGTGGCTTTATCACAAGACTCTGCTTTATTGACACAACAGAAAAGTACAGGGACGTTTGTATGGTCTTCTACAACTAAAGATACAATAAAAAGTACAGGGACTTTCGTATGGTCTTCTACAACTAAAGATATACAACTCTTGCAATCAAATGTGCAAAGATTGGGTGTAACAAGTCGTTCGGTGTGATATAGCTAGCTGCCGCCGCGCCGCGTGCCTGCGAAGCTAGTGTGTTACGCCGAAGGGCGGTTATACCGGCTATACAGATACAGATCTAACAAAGCTAAATACTTAGTACATGTGTGGATAACGTCATCTTACGTGCAGAATATATGTACGCGGTAACAATAAAGGTATAACTATTCTCTAATAATATGTAGTCTCTAAGATCGAAACATTCTTTATGTATTTTCCTGTTTGAACACTCATAGCAGCGGAGTCCCGTCTTATCGACGGGCGTTCGGGCAAACTTTGCCGCCGGTCCAGACGCAAGACCACAACTCCTGTATACACGGTCTTACACAACTCCTGTGTGTGTATACACGGCCTAAAACAACTCCTGTACACACGGCGCTATAGCCGGCAGGGATGACAGGAAACTACAAACGCAGCGGCTCGCGACTCGCAGCTAACCTACAAACATCTCCATCTACTCAACCCACACACAGGACTGTTTCATTGTGTCATTAGATGGCTTTGAACAATGTTTAGAGTTAGATGTTCAACCAGCCCAGAAGAAAACAAGAAATAGCCATGCCTTCAAGAGTTATCAACCAAGGATTGAGGTGTTCAAGAATTCATTCTTTCCTAGAAATATTGCAGAGTGGAACTCGCTGTCGCCAAGTACAGTAGGGGCATTGTCATTAGATAGCTTTAAACAATGTCTAGAGTTGGATGTTCAGGGATTGGGTGTGACAAGTCGATCGGTGCTGCCGCCGCGCCGCGTGCCTGCGAAGCTGGTGTGTTACGCCGAAGGGCAGTTATACCGGCTATACAGATACAGAAGCTGGTGTGTTACGCCGAAGGGCGGTTATACCGGCTATACAGATACAGAAGCTGGTGTGTTACGCCGAAGGGCGGTTATACCGGCTATACAGATACAGATACAGAACCAGATACAGAAACACCCCATCCTTCCTTCCCACATTCCTCCCTTCCCCAGATTTCTCCCCCAGCCACGGCAGAATGCCCGTTTATCGCTACCGGCCCGAAATCGCGCCTTTAATGTGTAATTTGCCACTCAGAACGGTTTTATCAGACCTGAGCCGCGATAGCGAACTTGCTACAAGACCTCCGCATGCCGCAGCGACCGGGCGGGACCTAGACTTTACATGGAACAAGAACAGGGGTTCAAATCTCATCTGGAACAAGAACAGGGGTTCAAATCTCACCTGGAACAAGAACAGGGGTTCAAATCTCACCTGGAACACGAACGGGTGTTAAAGTTGGCGCCAAGTTGCACTAGGTATCTCTATTAATATTGTTACATGTTAGACATACAGTAACCGTGTGTGTATATCACTGTGCAACGCATTACAAGTGACCGAACAAACGTTTTTCCTATGTTACTGAATGGCACGTTGCTCCCACTTGTTGAAGTCGAAATCAACATCTACCATTTATACTCTTGCACTGATACTATAGCACCCGCTGATGACGTCACGGCAGTTTCTGTGCTTTTGCGGGGTCATGAAAGTTCATGTGTCAGAAGCAGCGCCCGTCACATACCGCATGCTGTATTTATGAATGAATGAAAAAACCTTTATTGTACATTCATGCCTTTACAAGCTAAGCACAGGTCATGGTGATAAGGCTAGGCTAGTAGAATTTGCGCGAGGCCTGTGAGGGGCCTGGTGGAGGCTATGACTCAGTGGAAGGCTGTACCGATGCCTGTTAGAGGCTACTATTCAGGACGATGCCTGTACCATGTAACCGTGCCCTTAGGAAGGCCTGTTAGAGGCTAGGCGAGGCCTGTACCATGTAACCGTGCCCTTAGGAAGGCCTGTTAGAGGCTAGGCGAGGCCTGTACCATGTAACCGTGCCCTTAGGAAGGCCCGTTAGAGGCTATACGAGGCCTGTTCCATGTAAGCTGTCAGGTTTCTCCATCGGGCTTAACCCGGCAGACAGATGTCTGTGCTGACGCCTGCTAGAGGCTATGACTCAGTGCGAGGCCTGTGCGGGAAGGCCTGTTAGAGGCTAGGCGAGGCCTGTACCATGTAAGCTGTCAGGCCGCTCCATCGGGCTTAACCCGGCAGACAGCCCAGGATATCATCATGACCAGGACTTCGTCTGAACTCTGGGTCTCACAACAAAACAGTACAACTACAGGCTACTAAAACTCCGAGTCTCACAACTTAACCCTAACCCAGAGACAGCCGGCTGGGGGACCGGCCGGGAGAGACGGCATCATGATCAGGAATCCGTCTCAACTCAGAGTATCACAACAAAACTACATCGCAAACTGGCAGCTTCTAGTGGGGCGAGTACTCATACATAAAGCAAGAAAGGACAAGGAGAGTATTTCCGCACATAAATACATACATAATCATACGTTGAAGCATTAAAATACAATACTTTGGAAACAATCAGGACTGCGTCTCAACTCCGAGTCTGATAATAAAGTACATCGCATTCGCATTAACCATCAGCGAATTTGGCGAGACAAATATACGAGTATTCATACACTTTATATACGGACTGCGTATCCACACATAAAATATTTTGGAAATAGTAAGTTCAATTTCAGTTCTAAGCCCTTATGATTTCTTCCCAATGATATAAAAAACTGTTTCGTTCGTGTTAAGTATCGTCCACACATACAATACTTTGGAACTAATACATTCAACTTTACATTCTAAGCCTTTTCATTGATGTAAATTTTACTTCCTTCTTGTTAGTATCGTTGTGAGCAAACTGTCCAAAGTTCGAACTGTCCAGTCCGTTTCCTGTTGTTCTGATGCAGGAATGTTGCTTTGTTCCGGTGTCCGAAATGTCGGACAAACCGCAGCTACAATAATCCCTACATATACTACTATATTTCCTAATGCTAGTATATATCATAGTCACTGACTAGTTATTCCCGTCTGTCCAGAGGTTTTCCGGTCAGGAGTTTTTTCAGGAATGTTGCTTTGTTCCGGGTGTCCGAATTGTCGAACAGACCACCGCTACTATATTCCCTATAATATGATATACTACTACAATATTTCCTACTAGTATACCATAGTCACTGACTAGTTATTCCGGTCTGTCCAGTGTTTTTCCGGTCCGGAGTTGTGCAGGAATGCTGCTTTGTTCCGGGTGTCCGAATTGTCGGACAAACCTTTAATAGGAACATGTATCTGCCGTTATATTTCCCGCCCCACGAGCCACTAGCCGCTCCTCATGCCCAAATAAGGAACCTGATGAACTTATAGACTTTTCTCTCGGGGATTCACGTCGGACTGGGTTTGTCACCTGATACCTGACGTCATGCGTCTGTTTGCGGCCGGCAAATCATGAGATAGCTTTATACAGTGTTTAGAGTTATATGTTCAAGGTTTAGGTGTGACAAGTCTTTCGGTGTGATGTAGCCAGTTGCCGCCACGCCGCGTGCATGCGAAGCTGGTGTGTTACACTGAAGGGCGGTTATACAAGCGGTTATACAAGCTATACAGATACAGGTACAGAATGTGAGTCAATACTGACAATAGCAAATTCAAGTACATACTGACATGTTACAAACTGTGCATTGTACATGTAGGACAATATCTAATAAAATGCCTAAGTGCTAGAAATTCGACCATTTACTTTTAAAGTACATTCTCATCCTATACTACATACGCATGGCCTTCATAAGGTAGACTAGCATTAGTATTATTAGCACATTAGGTAAGCATTATGTTTGTTATAAAACTATAGATGCCTTGCACAATTGTCGCGCAAGAAAGTTTAACATGTGAGCTTCTGTATACAAGGAAATACGTTAGTTTGTTCTCAAATATTTATCAAAACGTTCCAACGTGTAACTCGGCGCTCTTTGATATCCAAATATTTATCTACTTTTCCACAAAAAAAGACTACGTACAGGAAAACGCTACTTATGAATTAGTACTCAAATATTGACTAGTTTATATTGAACCGTGTGTAAAAAATCTCTATTTTAGTATATACATTGTAGTTATAGTATATACTTCATGTCCCTACCCTTGTTGTTTCTTCTTTGCCATACATTGTACCAGTTACAGTTGTTGAGCAATAAAATTGACTGATCGTAAACCATACAAGAAGAGTCTAATTTATCAGTCAAAACGTATCACAAAGCTAATCTCTAGCTGGATCTCTTAGTCGTAAGTTTAATCTTTAATGGCTAACATTTCCCCGGCCCGGCCGCCGCTGGGCAGCTGAAAGGTGAAGTGTGGTGACGCGGAGTTGAACAGGAAGGACAGAAACCACAGAAATGCGCGCTGCGAGGCGCGGGTTTGTAAACAAAAATGACAGCAAATACCAATGTGTTGAACTATATGTTATACTGTGTGAACAATAAAAAAGGCCATCCTAATCTTTCCACATTTACACACACACAAAAAAACGAGTGTCCTCTTTACATTACAGAATCCACACATCACACAAAAAAAGTAGGATCTTTCGTCTTCCACCGTCTATGAAAGAGAAGTCTATATATCGTGCTTCATTGTTTGTTCGTCCTTTTCCTGTTACATTGTATTTGTAATTAGCCCGGGGTAACAATTTAGAATAAATAGACTTTGTATTTCATATTTCCGGCCTCCCGAAGGCCACAATAGCCTCGCACAGGCTTGGCACACGGGCGTGTCAGAGTTTTTATAAACAGGAAGCGTTTTTAACCACAGCCGCGTTGCAATTAACATGTACATCCCTGTAGCCCGTTTCCATGGCCGTTAGCCTGGTCACTAACTGCAGCGTTAGACGTAATCTCCAAGCAGATGTTTTGGTGGCAACAAAACAGTATCGACCTTGCAGGGCAGTATTCATGGTTTGACTGGCAAAAAAAAGGATGTCGGTACAAAAAGTAAGCCTGACTGAAAAAAAAAAACCGCCCAAAACACATAAAAACAAGCTGCTAGGGTCCAAATTAACGTCACTACTTCCTGAGTAAAAAAGCTATTTACCATGTAAACTTCGTGACTCTAGCATGACCAGACCACGAGATATCAAGACCGGAAGTTCCTCTGCAGTACCATAAGAAGTCGCCAGGGGGCCCAAAATCTAATCATTCTCAGGTCTCATCAAGACCTACCCACCTACAAAGTTTCATGAAATTCATCTAAAGCTTCTTGAGTTATCGTGCTGAACCACAGACAGACTCACACACACACACACACACACACGCGCGCGCGCGCGCGCGCACACACACACACTCACACACACTATGGAAAACATAACCTTCTTGGCGAAGGTAAAAACGCCTAAAACTGTCTGTGGTTTAGCACGAAAACGCCTAAAACGCGTAAAAATATAAGCCTAAGCCTAAACGTCTGCTTGTAGCGTAAAAACGTCGTCAGTCTAGTCGGTGGCGCGCCCGTACCCGTCAGGCGGCGGCTTATGTACATTATCCGTGTTATCAGGTCCGACCGTGACCCCGGGTCAAGCAGCCCGCTTTATCCGCAGATTGCCGATGTTTGCCGAAGACTCGGCGGTAACTCAGAGGGAATACCGAAAAGGGAAGAGCTACTCAGCGCAACCAAATATATTCATCTCGGCAATAAGTGTCCCTAACTAACGTCGCGGTAACTCAGAGGGAATACCGGCGGGGGAAGAGCTACTCAGTTCAGGCACTGTAGAACAAGTGCCTCTCTCTCTCTATACATATACTGGCGCAAAAGAAAGCATATATATTGTTCTCATGTATATTGTGGCAAGTATTGCAGGACAGAGTGGCGATATTTGCTGCAATGAAACTCTGAAAGTACAGGCTTGTCTTTGTCACTTCGGAATAAATACAATACTTTCAACAATAACATTACCGACAACATATACAGGCGATATGCGGTGAAAAATATCTTAAACCATTATGCACAAGTAACCACCTGTTACGGTATAGAAAATACTACAAAAAGCACGAACATGCCAACAGTAAATTTGCTCACGAACTCTGGTCTCTTTCATAAGGCTACTACCTACAGTCACTATACTACTGTACAACAAGTATCTGTATCGGTATAGCCGGTAGAACCAGCTTCGCAGGCACGCGGCGCGACGGCAGCTGGCTACATCACACCGATCGACGTGTTACACCTAACCCTTGAACATATAACTCTAAACATTGTATAAAGCTATCTAATGATCTAGCATACCGCTACTGCCTACAGTCACTACTGTATAACAAGTGCCCGTAAAGTACATAACGACTAATTGCCACACAGTCATGTTACTGACGTCATCTACGTCACGCCGTTGCCATGGCAACGGGAGGGTGAAGGTTTCCTTTAACTTTAAGACTTTTAATCTCAAGGAGGAGACGGAGACAATTTGAACTCCTGTCGCTTTTCTTGAGACGTCTTGTACTGATACCGACCTGACGGTTTGAGGTAGAGAAACGGGAAACATTCCTTCAGTGTCTCCCAGCGAAGGTCTCAGAAGACAAAATTTGGCCCAGAAAATATGAAGCAAAACAGACAAAAAACGTTATCTAATCTCAGACTAGTTTCGCCAGAGAATTAAAAAAGACAACAAACATGATCTTAATGTCTGACCAGTTTCGCCACAGAAAAATTAAAACGGAGAACAAACATTTTCCATCATTTTAACGATGAATTTTTTTGTGTAAGTGGTTAGTTTGTGATCAATATTTAGTACCTCTGCTGTTCTTCAAAACATTTATGATCTAGTCTTAATGTCATAGATTAGAGTTCGGGGAAAACCTAAGCTATTCGGGCTTCAATCTTCTGTGTAGACTTCTATTGGCAATGGGAAGCATGAAAACATTTTTGCTTGAATATTTATGGTAATAAAAGCCACAATTTTTCACAGGTGGCAACTTATACTGTTTATCTTTATCTCTTTTTTCTTCATTATTGTGCGTTATAGTTATTTCTCTATAGCGTATTATTATAAGCATTATTGTGTGTTTCTGTGTTTATTATCTTAATAGCGTACTATTTTGAGCGTTATTGTGTTCTATAGTGTTTTGTATCTTTATAGCGTACTGTTTTGGCCATTACTGGCCAGTGTTGTGGCTATGATTGTGTGCTATATGTTTATAGTGTAGTGTTTTGAGCATTATGGAGTTTATCTCGATAGCCCAGTGTAGCTGTGTGCACTATTGTGCGCTATCTGTATAGTGTTATTGTATTACTATCTCAACTAGTGCTACTCAAGCCCACATTATCAGCGCAAATAGTAGAAGGAACACCGTTAGATCGCGCTGACTTTATAAACAGCGATAAGGAACTATATGCAGGTGAGTCTGTCCAGGTGAGTTGTACAGGTAACCTGTGCAGGTGTGTGAACAGGTAAGGTCCCATGGACCAGGTAAGGGAACTTTTCCCGTGTGTGGTTCAGGGTGTTTTTCAGCGCGGAGTCGTTAATAACACTTAAGCCTTTCTTATCAGCAGCAGTGGTCCAACACCGCTATCGGCATAAAGGCTTTTATCAGGTTGATTTTTAACAGTTACACAAAATGCACACACGGTGAGTGTTTGGTTAGCGGGGCGCGCATTCCTACCGTACGGCGAAACGGGACACAACACGTTACAAAGCACACACCACTGTGTGCAGGGGCAAAGTATAACGAGCAAAAATTACATTAATAGATGAAAAAATGCCCCCTCAGCGCGGCAGTGTTACCCACAGTCCCAACCAAGTCCGGCGGCTAGCCTCCGCAGCAGGCTTATAGAACTGGCGGTTTGGTGGCTGTTTTCTGATTAGCCCAGTTCATAAAAACGGGGGTAATTCAACCAGGCCGGCTATGCTGTCTATATACAATCAGAAAATAGCACATAAAAACTCCAGAAGACCCCAAAACTACCAGTTTTTGGCACGCTTATCCAGGTTTTTAACCCACCCTGACCCCGCCGCGATTAAAAAATCATAACGCTTGATATTTGCGTGCAAATCACACATCAGAAGATACGGCGTATCTCCGGATGCCGGCGAAGTTTAAACCCGGGTCCTTCAGGAACAAAAGCCGGGCCGAGCGTTTGGACTCGCCATAGCTTCTCCTCTGTTCGCTCTCCCTAACAACCAAACGTCTGCGTGTGTGGATGTGTGTGGACGGTGTCAGGATAACGTTATATGTTTGTGTGTGGAAGGGTGTAGATATATTTGTAGGAGGGCATTCACACAGGGGAGATGTTGACCAAACGGTTTTGCCTTGAACAGCTCGAAGACAAATATCACCCATACATATATATATATATATATATAATTCACTACATACTGTGTGTGCGTGTGTGTTTGTGTGTGTGTGTGTATGTGTGTGACGGTGTGAGGATATATGTTTGTAGTAGGGCATTCACACGAGATGTTGTCCTAATGCAAACGGTTTGTCCATTTTGCCCTTAACAATTCGAAGCCGAATATCCCTCATTGGCTTGTCTATACCAGCATTTCTTGCAATGCCAAATTCCAGTACATATTGCCATATGGCAATATATGCATTATACATGTAGGACAATATATATATATATATATAAGTTTGTGTAAGTAAAACTGTGTTTGTATAGCTGTTGTAGAAAGGGTTGGTCCATTTTGCCTTCAACAGTTCGAAGACAAATATAATCTAAATGTTGCGATATGCGCTATTCACTACATACTGTGATCTTCTATGCCAGCTATGTTTGTATGTACGTGTGTGTAGATGTGTGTGGACGGTGTCAGTATATATGTTTGTAGGAGGGCATTCACACGGGGGAGATGTTGTCCTAATGCAAACGGTTTGTCCATTTTGCCATGAAAAGTTCTATGACAAATATCACCTAAATACATCTTTTGTAATTCACTAGTTATATAAAAATATATCGAGTGATTGTCATAGTTATACATGTAGGGCGATATAATTATGTGTAAGTATGTTTGTAGGAGGGCATTCACACGGGGTAGATGTTTTGTCAATTTTGCCCAGAACAATTCGAAGACAAATATCACCTAAATATTGTGATATGCATAATTCACTACATACTGTGATCTTCCATACCAGCTATGTGTATGTGTGTGGACGGTGTCAGGATATGTGTTTGTAGTAGGGCATTCACACGGGGGAGATGTTGACCAAACGGTTTGTCCATTTTGCCCTGAACATTTCGAAGCCCAATACTAGTATCACTTGTAGTCTTGCCTTTATTTCTGCTTCAACGAAAAAAAAACTATCACCTAAATATTGTGATGTGCATAATTCACTACGTACTGTCATCTTCTATAATACCAGCGTTTCTTGCAATGGATTCAAATGGCAAATTCCAGTACATATTGACACGTGACAACCTATGCATTGTACATGTGTGTAAGTATGTTTGTACGGGATAGCTGTTGTACAAACGGTTGGTCCATTTTGCCTTGAATAATTCGAAGACAAATATTACCTAAGTATCGTGTTATGCGCAATTCACTATGAACAACTTTATTATACTATTTGCGCTGACAACTTATAAAGTCTGTCATTTTGCATACCAAGATTTGTATGAATAGATTCAGATAGCAAATTCAAGTACATATTGACATGAGACACTTGCATTATACATATAGGCCAATGAAGATATCTGGATGCTAGAAATTCCTTCAATAATTGTAAAAACACATTCAATCTTCAACCCACACTGTATAGAGATTTTCTCTCTTTGTCTCTTAGAGTTACCGGTGCTTGAGTGTAACAAGTCGCTCGGTGTGATATAGCTAGCTGCCGCTATATAACTATCTTGGCTATATTTTGTCCCTATTTGGCGAAATAAGACTGTTTTTTGACCCCGCGTTTTAATAGACTAGTACAGCCAATCAGGACAGCCCTGGAGACATGCGGAAGTCAGGTGACACTTGACCGGTCAGCTGCACGGAGGGTCTACGTCATGCGTGACGCGCTGCAGTTACGACACCTAGCGGCTAATAAACTCACTGCAGTCGCCTGTTTACATCCACATTCTAAATATTAAAAGTTTCTCTTCTCTACCTTCGTTTGGTTGGTTAGTTTGTGAAGAATACAGTGCAAAGAACGTAATATTCTTGTGAACATTACTACAATAAACTATAGCACAGTCGTATAATAAACACTAAACAGAACAGAACTAACCTGAAGTTTTCTCCCTCCCCCTCTCTCTGTATCTCCAGAGTCCATCCTGGAGTTTTCTCTCTTCCTCCCTCTCTCTCTGTCTCTCTCTCTCTCTGTCTCCTAAGTTAACCCAGAAGTTCGCCACATCAGTTCACACAGCGCTCCTTCCAACAGCCGGCTATATCCACAAACTGAAGCACTAGAAACTCAGACATTTTCAGAAAGATAACAGAAGTAGAACTCGCGACACACAGGGACTTGCCCACACCGGACCATGCCGCAGTCAGTAATATGCAAATATGAAGTTTGCTTCACATGCAAAAGCAACTACTAGTAATCTCCAAGCAGATCATATGGTGGCAAGGCAGTATCCATTGGGTAGAGGAGTGTCCATTAGCCACCACAATATACTTCAGTGGCCGTGCAAACTCCTCTGGCTAATGGATACTGTCTTGCCACCGAAAGGGATCTGCTTGGAGATTTAAAACAACCACCTGTTTCAGAATTTGAAGTTTGTTTTTAGATGTTTACGTACGTTTGATTAATGAAAACTTTTTAGCATATGTGATTAGGAATGTTCAACCCATGCAGTACATTCCAGGTTTCTCTCTGATATCTAGTTACTTGTCAGCCAACTGTCTGCTACACACGTATGGTCCAGGTCGTTGGCCCTACGCGATTGGAACAGAAGAAACTACTAGTAAACAAAACAATGTTTTCCTCCTGTGGATGTAAATATAATCTTCAAGCAGTCGGCCATCTTGGATCCATCAATCCCACCAACATGGCGGAGGCAGATAAAGTTTGCATGCACGCCTAAAAAGTGTGTAACTAATGCAGTGGAAATCGCAGTATATTTCATCTATATTACATCTATCATTAAAAACAAGGGACTTTCCATTTTCCACTGCTACAAAAAGGCAAACCCCACATAGAGAACCTTACAAATAGATCAGGAATGTAGTGTAATACTCATATGTATCCTGACTAACTTTATGCATGTATATTATCACTTGCAATTAAGCTTAGCCCACGTGTATGAATTTGCTATAGAGTGTTATTAATCAGACACGGTAGATGTATTGATGAGGATTCAACCGATGTGTTTTTAACAACTCAAGGCCATATTGGATCCATCTATTCTACCAACATGGCGGAGGTGACCATCTATAAGTTGTGACGCAACTAGTCATATAGAGACGAAAGCAGTACTCTAGTCAGAAGGTCTGAGGAAGGTGTCTGATAGACAAAACATAAGTGAGTGTGGGTCTATATCGGTTGGGTAAAAAGAAGCCCTAATGTGTAACAAGTGTGACTGATGGATCAATAAAAGACAAAAAAGACAACAGAAACACACAAATCTGTCTGAGATCATTTTTACTGAACAGATCTAGAGTCTGTAACAGTGGGTATTACATGACTGTGGTGTTCACGTGATGTTCACATGGTGTTCACATGTCCATGTGATGTTCACATGGTGTTCATGCGATGATCACATGGTGTTCACATCTGTGCTCACATGATGTTCACATGTCTGTGTGATGTTCACATGGTGTTCACATGTTGTCTGTGTGTTCATGTGATGTTCACATGTTGTGCATGTGATGTTCACATGTTGTGCATGCGATGTTCACATGTTGTTCACATGTTGTGCATGTGATGTTCACACGTTGATCATGTGATCATCACATGTTGTCCATGTGATGATCACATGCCCATGAGATGTAGTGAGTTTTACATGACTGTGTCACCATCGATTGAGGGACTATCTAATTCTCTCCTTACCATTCTGACATTGTAAACAGATTTGTACATACCTAAAGTCTAAGACATTATCTATAACAGCTTAACTCTGAGGTTGGCATTTTGAGGCTTTGGCAGTAAATATTTCACTATGTCACAAGTTCTTATAAAGCTCCATCACATTTGTACAGATTACAGTAAAATCTGAGAACATTTTTTTCCGTCTTCATTTTTTCAGCACGATTCTGGCGAGGGACAGGAAACGACGGTTGCACATGACGGCCGCCCAAATATGGGCAGAGCCACGCCTGACGACGGACACGACCACGCCCGACGACGGACAGAGCCACGCCCGACGACAGACAGGACCACGCCCGACAACGGGCAGGACCACGCCCAACGACGGACAGGGCCACGCCCGACAACAGGCAGGACCACGCCCGACGACGGACATGACCACACCTGACAACGGGCTGTACCACAGGCGGGAAATTATGGGAGAAAATTCATCATTTGTAACAACATTTTTCCTATCAATCCTAAGTCTGTACACGGGTTTCCACATGTGCAGCTGCAGGTGCACAGGACACGTCCCAAATACTTACAAATCAGCAGTACAGGTTCAGCAACTCACTGAACACACAGTTCTGTACAGAAATATTCTCGCGAACGATTGGTTACACGGTTGCCATGGTTGCACAGTTGCCATGGATACACAGTTTCCACGGTTACACAGTCACCATGGTGACTAGAATCAGCCGTCCGATCGGTACAGGTTCAGATCATCACTGAACACAAAGTTTTGTACAGAAATTCTTGATTGGTTACACGGTTGCCATGGTTGCACAGTTTCCATGGTTGCATGGTTTCCATGGTTACATAGTTTCCATGGTTACACGGTTGCCATGGTTACACAGTTTCCATGGTTACACGGTTTCCATGGTTGCACGGTTTCCATGGTTACGCTGTTGCCACGGCGACTAGAATCTGCCGTCCCGATCGTGGTACTTGGGCGAGGTGTTCCGCAGCCCCTCGGACTTGGTGAAGTCGATGCTGGCGTACGGATTCTCGTCCGCCTTGTCCTCGGAGCTCACGCTGCTCCGCGGGGAACGCGTTGCCTTGGCAACGGGATGCTGTTCGTCGCCGGCGGCAACGCCCTCGCCCTCGTCGGAGGGCAGGTCGAGCGAGATGTAGTTCAGTTCCTTCTCGCTGCTGACGGACGAGTGGCGGGAGCCGGGCTGGGATTGCGACTGCGCCAGGCTGCATGCGCCGCCCTTCTGCGAGCCGAGCGAAACGTTCTCGTACGAACCGGACACTGACGCCGGACTCGCGCCGCCCTCCGGACTCTCCTTCGTGCTGTTCTTCACGACAGAAATATCCGCGGACGTGCTGAACACCGGGCTGTGTCTGATCACGCCTTGAGAGGACAAACCTTCATCCTCACTCGTCAAACTGTCCTGTTTCAGCAACCCCGGCGGTTTTCCCACAGGCTTCTCCGCGATGGTGACGGGAGCCATGAGGGAGTAATCGCTCACGTGGATCTTCGGCGAAGGCTTCTCGGACGGATACGTCAGGTTCATGTACTCGGAACCGTCCCCTTCTGCGCCCGATCCCGGCCCGTCTGTGCCCTTAGAGAGAAAGAGAGAATGGTTTATTCGCAACCTTTACAGGGCTTGAAATACTTGGTGCATGTGCACCTTAGTGCACCCAAATTTGTAGCTGTGCACCCAATTTTTTCGGTGGGTGCACGAGAGTAAGACGCCAGAGGTGCAACAGTGCACCCAAATATTTCGTAGGTTTACCTGATGTCCAATGTATAGTAATACATAGCATATTCTTAACATCCAAGTGTGAGAAAAATAAAATCATTGCACGTTTCTTTACAAATGAAACATAATTAGTTTTTTAGATGACATTCTACTCATTCTATTTCATACGGTGTACCCAAAAATATTTTTGTGCACCCCACTTTTTACATTGGGTGCACCAGTGCACCTATTCCCAAAAATGAACAATAAACAAACAAACAAACCTTGGTGCTGTAGTCGATATTGACGTACTCCCTGGGGCTGTGTTCTCTGGATAAACAAACAAACAAACCTTGGTGCTGTAGTCGATGTTAACGTATTCCCCAGGGCTTCTCGGTCGACTGGACTCCTCCCCGGAGTAAACAAACAAACAAACCTTGGTGCTGTAGTCGATGTTGACGTACTCCCCGGGGCTTCTCGGTCGACTGGACTCCTCTCCGGAGTAGATTCCAGACTCCGAGGTCGACGTTTTCCCGTCCGCGGCGCTCGTTCGCGACTCGTCTGAACTCGCCACGCCTCCGTCACCGGAGATGTAGTCCATCGCCGCGTACCTGGAATGAAATAAAGTGGGAATTACTTTCAAGCAATGAAGCAAAGGTGCTCCCCTCTGCCCAAAATCCTAGCACCTCTCCCAAAATCTTTAAATATAGGGTTTTCTCTCAGTATTTCATGAAAATTTGCTGATTTTTCAACTTATCAGGGAGTTATGTGTTACATTATTTTGCTATTGTGGTCGATGTATCTATGTTTTGTATGTTTCCGTGTAGTCCATGGCATACCTGGAATGAAATGAAGTGGGAATCGTTCTTAAGTTGATGTACAGGGATCTCCCCAAGCAATGAAGCAAAGGTGCTCCCCTCCTCAAAATCCTAACACCTCTGGTTTACTCTAAACCCCTCCTGCTATAAAAATTGCAACATGCTGTAACCCAACACCAGTTACCATGGTGACAGACGTTTGGTTCAGGTCATTTGGAGAAGAAGAGGAAGAAGAGACAGAGCAAAAACAATACGTTTTTCTTCTGCGAGGGTAAACATTATAATTATTATTTTTAAAGCACTGCTCTATCACTGAGAGAGCTACCATGGCTAAAGAAAACAAAAATAAACAAATAAGTAAGTAAAGAGTACCCTTCTGATGCAGCGGTGGGCGTGACATTGATATACTCATGCTGATTGGTCAGCCTGAGTGTTGTCGGCCGCACAGTCCCGCCCGGCGACGACGATAACCGATGTTCCGCCGGGAGAGAAGACGAGAGGCGCTCTGACTCCGATTTCGCGCTGAAGTCCATGGCCATGTAGTTATCCTCCTCCGTAGTGGCGGACGTGTTGTTGGGTCGTCTCGGCTGCATCTCCATGTGGACATAACCGTCGCTCGCTTCCATCTGTCCTTTCTCTATAACGGCTGCAGGAGGTGGGGAGTCCGAAGATGGGGAGTACACGATGTACGTGTCTGGAACTGAGACATACAACAGCATGGGTTAGCGTACAGGTTAGCGGGGGAGTACAGGGGGAGTACACATTGTACATGTCTGGAACTAAGGGGGGAGAAACATGTGAACATTACAGGATAGTCTGGAGAGGGAAGAGATGGGTAAGTATAAAAACTCTAATGATAGAGAGTACATGATGTAGGTGTCTGGAACTGAGAGGGGATAGAGAAGTAAAAACTAATGTAGTATAAAAAGCAAAATGTTCACACAGTCGAGCCTAACAATTGAAACTACTGCTCTGTTTATTCACACTCAAACGCGTTTTTCTTCTGCAAAGGCAAACACAATAAAGTCTAAGTCTTGAATAAAAACGTACTAGAAGTGTTAGGCAGTGCCTGTGCGACCGGGGACATGCTCATGTAGGAAGAGTCGTCGTTGTTGTTGTTGTTCTGTCGGTTGTCGGGTCTGGGCTGGTTCTGATTGGCCCAGATCTGCATGTACTCGGGGTGGTCAGGTGACCGGCTGCCGGGCGACATCGTCACGTAAGGGTCCCCGTTGCCATGGCGACGGTGGAGGATCTGTCGGGGTGCGGAGACACTGGACGGGCTCATGGACATGTAGGACTCATCCACTACAGGGGGATATGAGAGCATATTTGTTTGAAAAACTGCAAATAAGCGAGAAAGGTAACATTTGCAAAGCAATTACATAATGTTCAACTTCACATGGTCTAGCCTGTCAAACTCTGACTATAAACTAGTGTTCTGTTTATTCTTACTCAAACACAATATATGGTGACCAAGCCCTGGTACATAATATAACCCAAACACCACAGGGTATCCACTATTGCACTAGTTACCATGGTGACAGCCATCTGGTCAAAGTCAGTGACCTTATTTGTTTGAAACAGAAGAGGAAAGCAAGCTAAAACAACTTATTTCCTTCTGTGAAGGTTAACGTCACAAGTGCAGTATCAGTTACCATGGTTACAGCCATCTGGTCGAGGTCAGTGACCTTATTTGATTGGAACAGAAGAGGGAGAAGAAACAGAGCTACATTGTAAAACGATGTGTTTTCCTTCGGTAAACATAATAAACACAAGGTGTTATCTTACGTCTCATGTCGGTGGTGGTGGGCGGGGTTCCGGGGGACATCGGCATGTACCCGTCCTCCAGGCGCGAGCTCAAGGTCGTGGGGCTTCCGCGGCCGATGGCGCCGGACATCGGCATGTAGGAGCCGTCCTGGGGGGTAGAGCGGGCCGGGTAACCCACGTCCTGGGGCGCTGACCGACTGGGGTAACCTCCTGGGAAAGACAGTAGAGTTAGATGTTCACATGGTTATCACATGAGAGTTAGATGTTCACATGGTTATCACATGATAGTCACATGGTAGTCACATGGCAATCACATGATAGTCACATGGCAATCACATGATAGTCACATGGCAATCACATGATAGTCACATGGTGTTCACATGGTAGTCACATGAGAGTGGAGCGGGCCGGGTAACCCACGTCTTGGGGCGCCGACTGACTGGGGTAACCTCCTGGGGGGGAAGGAACAGGGGGGTTAGGTCACAGGGTGTTCACATGATAGCCACATGATAGTCACACGGTAGTCACATGGCAGTCAAATGATAGGCTCATGTTGTTTACATGGTATTCACATGCTGTTCACATGTCCCTTACTTACTTATCCGTCCCCCATGGGACAGTGGACCTTACCTGGGAAGGCGGGTGCCATGGGGCACATATCCGTCCCCCCCTCCCTCCTCTCGGATGGGCCGTGTGGGCTGGTGAGTCTGGCGTCAGGCTGCGGCCGACGGGACGTATCGTCTGGAACAAACAAACAACATTCTGTCAGTATCGTACCAGGCTTGTGTACAATGTCTATGGGAGACAAGGTCCCCTAGGTACTTAATCCTGAAGTGATCGCTGGAGTCGTACCGGGCTTGTGTACAATGTCTATGGGAGACAAGGTCCCCTAGGTACTTAATCCTGAAGTGATCGCTGGAGTCGTACCGGGCTTGTGTACAATGTCTATGGGAGGCAAGGCCCCCTAGGTACTTATTGAAGCTAGTCATCACTGGAGGCCGGGCTGGAGTCGTCCCAGCCTTGTGTACAATGTCTATGGGAGGCAAGACCCCCTAGGTACTTACTGTAGGTAGTGATCGCTGGAGGCGGGACTTGAGTCGTATTCGTCCATGGATACCGTGCTCCCGTCGCTCGTGTATTCCATCAGTCCTCGGCTGATCGGCAGCGGGTGGGAGTACTGGTCAGACGCAAATCCTGTCGGGCTCGGGCTGGAAAAACAAACAAACATCAATCTCAGGCCATAACTTAAAAACGGGTGTCTTTCACGATCACGTACACAAAGAAAATGGTCTCATCCCAGTATATACGACTGTTTTTCTGAGAAAATGGTCTCACACCAATGCTTACAAGTTAGTGTTTTTTAAAAAAATGGTCTCATATCAATGTTTACTTCTGATTGTCTCAGACCAGAGTTTACCTGAGGGGGCTGCCTGAGATGGGGGACTGGGGTCTCCCCCCGAGGTTTGATGGCCTCCCCCTGGAGTTTGCTTACCTGAGAGGGCTGCCTGAGATGGGGGACTGGGAGAGTGACCCGGCGGCCGATACGGAGCGGTTGAACATCCCGTGGGACGCGATGACGGACCGCGGGCTGCTGCGCTGGTGGATCGCCGATAACCGCGTCCGATTCCTGCTGGGGCTGTGGGAAGGGAAACAATAGGTTCATCACTGTTATTCTTGCTGTTAGTGAAAGTGAAAGTTGTCCTGTGTAATTAATGAAAGTGAAAGTTTTGTGATGAAAGTGAAAGTTGTGTGATGAAAGTGAAAGTTGTGTGATGAAAGTGAAAGTTGTGTGATGAAAGTGAAAGTTGTGTGATGAAAGTGAAAGTTGTAGTGAAAGTGAAACTTGTGTAACAAAAGTGAAAGTTGAGTAATGAAAGTGAAAGTTGTGTGATGAAAGTGAAAGTTGTGTGATGAAAGTGAAAGTTGTGTGATGAGTGAAAGCTGTGTGATGAAAGTGAAAGTTGTGTAATAAAAGTGAAAGTTTGTAACAAAAGTGAAAGTCTGTAATGAAAGTGAAAGTTGTGTGGTGAAAGTGAAAGTTGTAGTAAAAGTTGTAGTGAAAGTGAGAGTTACCTGACAGGACTGTTGGTCTTCATCTCGCCCTCGGACGTTGTCCTGTACCGTGCGCCGCCCCTCCCCGGGGCGGTGGGTAGTGAATCACAGCGCATGCGGCTGCGTGTGGGGAGGGTGTGGGACAGCGGCATGGTGGGGACGGTCCCGGTCATGCGCCGCCCCGCCGGCACAGGCAGCGGGTTGGACGAACCACTGCTGCGGCTCCGCGGCCGGAACTCATCGTCTGAACTGATCGCCTTCATCGAGCTGGGGAAGGGGGGAACAAAAGGTTACATAGGCAGCTCTCAAGAGATCTACAGGGAAAACATTCCTCCCTACATCAGGAATAACTGAAACACTGACTCAATGATTCCTTCAGTCATATTTTGTTAAAACTGAAATAAACCTGTTGTAACCCAAGGATGACTTCAAGCTTGTTCACCCCTAACCCCTGACCTGTACTGACCTGAGCATGGCCATAACCCCTGACCTGTACTAACCTGATGACCCTGACCTGTACTGACCTGAGGATGACCCCTGACCTGAGGATAACCCCTGACCCGCACTGACCTGAGGATGGCCCATGCATGTTGACCCCTGACCTGAGGATGACCACTGACCCCTACTGACCTGAGGATGGCCTCGTGCATGTTGACCCCTAACCCCTGACCTGTACTGACCTGAGGATGGCCTCGTGCATGTTCTGTGCGACCAGTGTGTCCTCCACCTGCATCCAGAGTTCCCCGGCTCCCGTCACCGCCGACCGACCCACCTCCATCAGGAAAAAACTTTCCACATGCCCGCAGCGCCGGATCTGTGTTAACTGGAACATAAAACATACAACTGGGTTAGTTCTGCCTGTACACACTCACACTCACACCAAACACTGCGACATCAGGAAAAAACTTTCCACGTGCCCGCACCGACGGATCTGTGTTAACTGCAACATAAACCACACAACTGGGTTACTTCTGCCTGTACACACACTCACACACACTCACACTCACACTAAACACTGCGACATCAGGAAAAAACTTTCCACGTGCCCGCACCGACGGATCTGTGTTAACTGCAACATAAACCACACAACTGGGTTACTTCTGCCTGTACACATGCCTGCACCGATGGATCTGCTTTAACTGGAAAGTCACGCACATCTGCTTACTTCTGGTTAACATTTGTGTGACACTAATACACACTCTAAAACATGTTTCAGGCTAAAGCACCACTGAGGAATTTCCCACAGAAAACAAGGGCTTCAGGTGCTTCAAGTGCTTTATTTCCTCCATAGTGATACCAGTACAAAAGTGTTACCTGAAAGTCCATGGCAGGTTCCTCTGAGTTCATCTTGAGTAGCGTGATGCTGTTGGCCGTGAGACAGAGTCTGTACTGGCCGGTCAGGTTCTTAGAACTTCCTAAACCCTTGGGCTTCAGCGTCACCTGCCATACATGCTCTGTAGAACACAACAATGGTTAACACACATGTTCTGTGGAACATTAGAATTTAGAACACTCATTCTATAGAACATTAGAACACGGGTTACCGCACCTTCCATAGAGCATTAGAACACTGGTTATCGCAGGTTCCATAGAACACAAGAACACCTTATTATTTGTTCTTTAGAATACTAGAATAGTTCTAATGAACACTAGAAGTAGAACAGTGCTTATATAGAACACTAGAAGTATAGAACACACCACACACTCTACCAAACACGAGAGAACATAATGCATAAATGTAAGAACACTGGTTATCACACATTTTACATAGGACACAAGAATTGCAAGTGTTGTTTGAGTCCTATAATATGATATATAATAATAACATTAAATGGTTTATTGTCCAAACAATACCCACCGAAGTTCTGTTTGCTAATGAATCCTTCCTGTGAACCAGACTCGTGCAGTTCCTTTAAAACAGCGAGCCAAACGTCATGTTCGTCTGCCGTATCCGCCACGAGCGAAAAACACTCATCTCTGGTGTACAGGACGATCATGTGCTTGTGTTTCCCGTCCTCCTTCCTGTTGATGTTGAAGCAGTGATGCAGGAAGATCGTGCGTTTGGGCGCCGCGCCGTGACGCCATTTTTTCTCGTTGTCAAAGTACTCGAGACGGGCCGCCCCCGCGCTGCTTTTCGCGTGGAGGACGAAATATCGCTTCTTCATAGTCTGGGGAAACAACAAATAGGATTTCAGTATAAAGTACAGGGTTTCAGTACTTAACACAGGGCTCTAGTTCTGTTAGTTCAATTTAGTGATGGATGTCATTTGAAATATCCAAACTTCTTGAACACAAACTTGTAAGCAAGAGCATCCCTAATTAAGTAGTAATTGTTTGCATGTTTGTGCCTTAAGAAACGCTTGTTCATTGTCTAGAGAAATAAGAAAAATTGGCAGTTTCATTACAAAGTACATGGATTTAGTACCTAACACAGGGCTCTGGTTTTGTTAGTTCAATTTAGTGATGGATGTCAATCGAACAATCCTGAAAATAATTTCCACATTTTATCCAGTAGTAGAGTTTCGTTTCTTGAGTATTTTTCACCTGGATGACTCTTCATCAATTCCATCTTGGAAGTAAGAACATCCATGTTTGTTTGTCTCAAATTGTCTGTGCCTTTGAAAACTTACTACATATATAATATGAGTTTTGACTGCCAAAAACTTGTTGCAGCTTATGCAATGGTTATACTGGCAACTTTTGTACAGTTGGCTGCCATAGTATACAACTTACATACCAGTATATGTACATATCATTATAACACTGGGAATGTGTGATTAGAAAAAAAAACACACGCAAAAAACGTCAGGCATCAGGACTCCTTCTTCTGTCCAGTTGAACTGTTCCTTGTTATTTAGTACAGACACAAGTTCATGTTGTATTTAGTAGTGAAGGTGCATGTCCAAGATCAAGTTTATCTAGTCAGGAGGGTGCATTTCAGGTCATCACTACCATCACACAACAGAAACCTTCATTTCAAAAACTCAGGACCTCAAGCCAACTCAGTTCAGTTCATTGGTTCTCAGATGTCCCCCCCAACTATCATGACAACAGCATGTTCAGAATCAGTGTGAAACATGTCCTTAAAACTGTGAACACCAGGAAAGTTCCCCTCAGGATTTTCAGGAATATATTAGGAGTGTCTGAGAACCAACAAATTAACTTGATGATGCCTCATCCTCCTAGAATTTTTTTTTTTAGAATGGACAGAGATTAGGTACAGGTTTAGTCACATGTTTAACCTTCTCCATGCTAAAATAGCCTTTTGCTACCAGGTTTGCATAGTTTTGAGGTTTTTCAGCAGTGAGAAGGTTAACTTCTGGTGCAGAAAATGTCGGGTAAAGAAGAAAACAGACAAAAATTCGGGTACATGAATGTTGCACACCTAAAAAAACAGAACCCGAGCAGGCATCGCTAAAAATGGTGTAAATCCAAGTCCAAGTTAGCATGTCAGCGTAACGTACTGTACCTGCACAAAACCCACAATTTTCACAGTTTTCATTCATCATTGCATGTTTGCATTTTTAATGGTCAACTTTTCACACAGGCGCAGTACGTTCTGCTGACATGTTGTCCACATTCAGTCTTGTATCAACTACAGTCTAGTCCCACAGAATCTCCATGTTCGATGCAGGATTGTCTCCAAATCCCATGCAGGTCCATATCAGTCCATTCCACGTAGGAAACTCTTTAATTCTTACCCCTACATACAAATAGTCCTGCCTCAACGTCCACCTGGCCTGCTCAAAAAATATGGAGTTAATCATGTGGTTGGTGCTTCATGTTTAGCACACATACAGACACAGACACACAAAAAGTCATATCATACACCCACACACATGCGCACTTAGACACACGCACATACAATTGAATAACACAGATACACACACACACACACACGTACTAACACAGAGACACCACATGCACAAATACACTCACAAAACACACCTGGCCTGATTAAAAATGATGGCATTGAAATGATTGATATGGTTGGTCTTTCAGGAATAGATGTGCACACACAAACACTACTACACATGGACACACACATACAGACACACAGAGAGACAGACAGACAAACACACACTGACACAGATACACACGCGCGCACACACACACACACATATATGGACACACACACACACTCACTCAAATACTCCCACATGAATATGAACTTACTATATACATGTAACTTACTTAAGAGGTTCTTTATTCAAAAACCAGTGGAGTTTTTCTTCTTTAGAAGATGACAAACTTTGTTGCTGATACTCTAACAAAATTTCTTGCCAATCTGATTAAAATTACTCATGTATGGATGAATGTAAACTCCCTAACAGGAACAGGAACAGACAAGATGATGTGACTCAGGTGTTTTGAGCTCAGACCTGTCAGCTGACAAAAAGTCATCCGTCATTAATTATTATCATCAAATTAATGAGTCACTTCCTGATTAACATAGAAATTGAGCTTTCATTGCTCAATATTATCAAATCATAGCAATTTTCCAAATGCAAATCAGAACCTACTTAGAATAACCCACACCTGACATCCACGCATACTTAATATAACTTCCTACAAAGTTCCGACCACGTGGAAACAACATCCAACAGTCCACACACAACAAAAAAACCTAGCTTGGGTCACAGTCTTTTCTAGGGTCGGTTGGGAAACAGGAAACACAACATTTTCTCTCCTAGGCCTTACAGTACTACCCAACAAACTACAAAAGGGACTTAAAGGCATCCAATACATAAAATTGGAAATATCCTGAATAAGGCAATCTCTATTATATTGATTGACATATACTGTTCCACATTGGCACTTTTGAACCAGTATTTCATACTTTGGGCTTTTAAAACAGAAACAAGCCCCAAGATGAGTCCTTCATTTTCTGGGTGGTACCCTAAAAATCAATCCAGGTCCTTTCAGTTTGGGAATGTTTGCTCCATGAGGGTCAATATACATGGGATAGTGTGGTTTCAACTCAGTATGTAGCTAAGTGACTAGAAATAGTAGTAGTAGAATATTGACTTCGAAAAAAAACTGGTTTCCAAGCACTAAAAAATGCAATTGGTTGCCTTTAGGGATAGCTGACCTCAGGTGCACCTGCTAACCTCCACTCACACAGGAAAACAACAACATCCCCACTCGTACATATGCATCCACTAACGAGATAACGGCATTAATTACTCCTAATTACCAGATAAGAGCCATTGGATCAGCTGGTGGATTGGAGGATAATAATAAGGATGAATAAATGGCCTCTGTGTGTTTACATTCGTAAAGTTGTTGTTTTTGTTGTGCTTTCTTTATGTCTATCATCATTTTGCTACACTTCCTCTCACCCTGGTATCGTACAGACAGCACGCCCCCCCCCCTTGCCCATACCCTGTCCCGTACTCCCCCCTCGGAACCTCAATTTCCCATCCAAGCCAGCCTAGCAGGGACCAATAGGCGGGCAGCATTTCGGCCACACCGACAACCCGCGCTTTAACAAGATATGGTTGAAAAAGATGTTTCTCAAACTTGTTCAAAAGATACATTTGTAAATTGTTTTCTGAAATTCTGTGTCTTTGAATAGTTGGAGCAAAATAACTACCGGCACTGGGCTTCTGGTGCTTACGTCGGCCGTGCGGCGTACAAAACGTATCTTAGGCCAAGTCTATGTCTGTGAAAATGTAAGAAAAGAGGCCTTGCAGTCCTGATTAAACTTGTTGTCCCGATTAAACTTTGTTACCCAGGCGGTATGATCTCGAAAATATGAGTGGCAGCATCTCGATACCCTTTTTAGACAAGGTCTGATTTGCCGATTCCGAGTTTCCAGTGCTGAAGCCACCGACACACCAAGTGTTGACGTACCTTCGGCACTGGAGATCTTGGACGGAAGCCGCCTCAACTCTGTATACCGAGTGCTGAGAAAGGAACCCGTAACTTCGGTACTTGCATTATTTTCACCCCAAATACACCAATTCTTACATTGTTTATCTGACATTTCCAACTCCGATTACCTGCCGCGCCGTACGGAAGGATGCTGTTCAACCCCATTGTCGAATGGAATCGACCGCAAAGTGGGCGCGGCGCGGAATGCTGGTCACTCATTGGTCGCCGCTAGGCTATGTGGATGTGAAATTGATGTAGGCCTCCCCCCTCCCCCTCAGGCCCTGTCCCGTAGAGACAGTACCCCCCTACAATACACACCCTGCTCTCCCCTCAGCCAGCCTTGGACCGTATTCAGCATGTCCCTCCCCTGACGCCGTTCCGTACTCCCCCTGTACCGTCCTGTACGTACCATCCTGTATACACACTCCCTCCATACCCTATCGGTACACATGGTACCCTTCCCCTGTACCCTATCCTGTACCCTATCCCGTGCTTCCTCCGTCCCGTATACACAGTACCCCTTAACTCCGTCCTGTCCCAGTTTCTTCAGCTATCCGTGTTACCCCCACATACACAGACCCCCCCCCCCCCCCATACCCTGTCCCATACACACAGTACCCACCAGTACAGTACCATACTCCCTAGTCCCGTACCCAGTTCTGTACTTACCGTGCCTCGTACACACAGTACCCCTCCCCTGTCCCATACTCCCCCCGATACACACAGTAACAGACCCACCTTGAGTTTCTTGAGATATCCGTGTTTCCCCCCTCCCCCTCCCTCCCATACCCAGTACTGTACCCTGTTCCATACAGACACTACTGCCCATCACACCCCCCACCCCTGGCCCTGTACCCTGTCCTGTACCCTGCCCCCTACATACACAGTTCCCCTTCGTGCCTTACCTTGAGTTTCTTGAGATATCCGTGTTTCCGGACGTCCCTCGGGCGTGTCTCCACCACCAGACATCATGGCGGCTGCAGAAAAACAACAACACCACAAAAAACACCCGTCAAAATCCACAAAACGCCCCAAAATTCCCCAAAATCGCACCCAACTTACGAAAAGGGGGAGGGGGGGGCAGTGGTGGCTAATTTTTCAACGTGGGTGGGAAGGATTTCGGACTCGGGAGTTGTGCGACGCTCGTACAACAAAACCCGACTCACCTCGACCGGGAAACTCCGCAGGAACTGTCGAGGGGACTCACTCTACCGTCTGTCAAAATTTGGCGGCGGTACGACGTAAAAATCCGGAGTTACGCGTAAAAAAACAACATGTTTTTCCGAAATACGCATCGCTCTTTCCTTCCACCATAATACCTCGGGTCACGTGACATCCGACACGGCGCGCCACGGCGCATGCGCGCGCGCCGCGAGTCGTAAACAATGACGTCACTACGGCCGACTCCCTTCCGCGAAATTTTATGGCTTTTTTGGGACGTTTTCTGGATTTTTTGGACGTTTTCTGGATTTTCGTAAAGTTTTCTGGATTTTCTGGACTTATCATGATTTTTCAACACTTTTCCTAGCTGGTTTTGGGGACGTTTTCTGGATTTTCGGGACTTTTTCTGAATTTTAGGAACGTTTTCTGGATTTTCGGAACGTTTTATGGACTTTCTGGAGGTATTCTGGATTTTTGGGACCGGTTTTCTGGATTTTAAGAACGTTTTCTGGACTTTCGTGACGTTTCCTGGATTTTTGGGACGTTTTCTTGATATCCAACCGGGACGTTTCCTGGATTTTCTGGACATTTTTGTGCGTTTGTAATATAAAACGTAACATTGCAAAAACTATATGAATATAGTAATATTATTTCTTTTGTCCCGCCTTGTATTTTTTCGCCCTGTCGCATTAGATTTGTAGTCTGTGGAGGATGTCATCCATAAAATTTACTTGCGGTTGCCTAAGTTATTAGCCTCTACCAGGCACGGTGGATTACTCTCCAAGCAGAGGTTGTGGGGTAATGATCCTTAGCTTTTTATATATGGCCGTTTGTTTTTGTCCTGACCCCCACCCGTGGGTGGCCGGCGACCTTCTCTGGCTAATGGATACCGCCTGGCCACTTTGATACTGTCTTTTTGCCTCCGAGAGGGATCTGCTTGGAGATTAGCCACGGATCGCTGGAAAAATAGTAGAAATTTGCCGAAATAAAGGAAGGTATACCAGCGAGTTAGCCGGCCAGAGAAGATCCAATTCGGCTAACTGCGGTGGTATACTATTCCTTTATTTCGGCCAATTTCGACTATTTTTCCAGCGATCCGCGGTGCCTGGTAGAGGCTAGTGATCTAGGAAAATCCCATTTTTCTTGTACGGGGGTGATTTGAAAGTCCATACTTGCAATCATTTTGGAATGATCCATTGTTGTAGAGGAGGCGAGGAGCAATTTTTGACTGACGCATATTAAAACGGATTTGAAAAAAAAGGCCAATTTTTCCCAGTTTTTTCTTACAATTTTTGCTGTATTTTCATTCAGAATATTTCCAGTTTTGCAACAATGGACTTTTCCTAAATGTGGCATTTCCAAAAATAACGTGATATCTCTAGATTAACCCTTTTAATTATTCAGTAAAAACCAAAGAAATTTGCAAAAACAACCTTTAATTTATTGCACATTCATGTTTTATTGATGAATGAAATATACAGTCAAATGATACATATTTACATGCGGTAAACAACGCTTACATTAAATCTCTCAAGAAACATTCATTTTCAAATGATATCGTAATATTTTATGCACCATACTTGTACGTACAAATTGTAAACTTTACGAGTAATATTACTACGTTAATATTGTGAAATTTTAAAATTTCGTGAAGTTTGTAACCGAGGATAACATCATATACAGAAAACGATTATGTGTTTCCATATTTGTTACAATAAAGTTTTTCTACTTCTAACCAAACGGGTTTTACACAAGGAGGCTAGCTGGTCCTGATGTTCTCTCCAAGCAGAGTTTAGGTTTGGGGTTATTTGTAGCGTGTTTTTAGGCGTTTTATCGGGGTTTCTCTTTTGCACTGAATTTTTTCCCACCAAACCCCCCAAAAAAATTCAGTACAAAAGAGAAACCCCGATAAAAAAAACTAAAAACACGCTAAAAATAACCCCAAACCCAAACCTCTGCTTGGAGAGTAGTCCTGATGTTCGGCGATTTTCATCCAGCAAAATACCGTGACGGCGGCTTCAGCTGTATTATAACAAACAGAAACAAAAACAACATACAAAGAACAGGTACACAAGTACACATACCAGCCGAGACACAAATAAACATTGATCAAGAGCAAGTATTTATCTCGTAATGGATTTACGGAAGGATACTTTTAGTTAATTGTGAATTTTTACCGCATTTGTGGAAAGATTGACGAAACAGGTGATTGCTAGCCTCCATAGCATGCCAAAAACTTTTTTTTTTGGGGGGGGGTCTTTGGGAGCTTTTATGTTTTATTTCTGATTGAATATAGACAACATAGCCGGCCTGGTTGAATTACCCCCGTTAGAACTGGGCTAATCAGAAAACAGCCGAAGACCACAAAACCCCCAGTTCTATAAGCCTGCTACGGAGGTTAGGTGATTACCGCCTCTTCAAGATTCTTCAAGAAATACGACATTGGGATTAAGATTAACAGAACCAGTACACCTTTAGAAAGGATACACCGCAGAAAAGGCAGTTTCTGACTTGAAGACTGCGTCTTTAGAGCCAGGAGACAATTCACATCCTCAAGCAGTCAGTCTTCAGGGAGACGTCTTTGCGGGCCTGTGTTGCAAGAAAAAAAGGACAGGAAGAAGGAACAATCACGTTAGTGTCAGATATTCAAAGTCGCCAAACGTCGCCCTGTACTGGGCCGACAAACTACAACATACACAAATTACAATATTGCACTAGTAGCATTACATATAAGATCACTCAATAATTCCAATCGTCCAATCCTTCATTCCTTCAGCCAGCCATTCATTCATTCACTCCCTCACTCGTTCCTCCCTCCATTCCCGGATGTAACATGACCTTGACCCGGCGGTGAACTCTGACCCTGATGAAAATGTGGCGATTCTGAAACAGAGAAACAAGGACAGCATGAAATTCACAAGCTTCAGTATCACATATTAGACCAGTGCATTTCAGACATTTTGTTTTTCCATGAATACAATTCTGGAACAACACTTATAATAGACACTTTTTAAAACCCCAGTAATTTAAGCGTTTGCGGTGTGTGCGAGGAAAGGACGACAGCATGGCCAATGTTTTGTTTGTATTGCAAAACACTTTATTCAATGTAATTTTTGTACAATTAATGCAAAATTACAACTTGAGCATATGAACAATTTTTCATCTCCATAACCTTTACATACGCTATAAAACCTTAAAACATTTTGAATGTTTTAGAGATAATTTGACTAAGCTAAACTGTGTGTGTGCAGTGTGTGTGTGTAAATACAGAGAGTAGAAAGATACGATATAGTAACGTTGGGGGGGGGGGCTAAGAAAAGGGCAAGCGCTACAACTTACACCCATAAGGCACCCCAGGGGTTCGGCACGAGCCTAACAGACTTTATATCATTATTTACAAACTACTTAAAACATTTATCAGTACCCCAAAGCTACCCTCCCTTCCCTGATGGGGCAAGCACAAAGCAAAACCATGAGTTGGGCCTAAACCCCAGAAAACTAAGCAAGCGGGTCAGACCCCCCTTTTTTTAGACATGGGAAAGAAAGACATGTTAGAAATCAAATTGTAAATAAATACTGTTCTAATTCTTATCAAAATCCATCTAATTCCTAAAGAGCACGTCTTTGGAATTCTATGGATTTTAGTGGTGTCAATTCACGTGGGTTCTAACTTCTAACATAAATATATGGAATTCTATCGGGTTTGTGTACGTGCGTGCGAGTGATTGCGAAAGGACGACACAAATTTTTGCATTGTAACATTTTTGTGTTGTAAGATATCTTATCCAACCGCGCTGCATTGTGGGCATCATGTTTTGAGTCTCCAGGGTTTTCGCGAGTTACTTTTATAAAACGCACGGGTTAAAACTATACAACGTTTACTTCTATACCACGCACGTTTTACAACTATAACAACGTCGCGAGATGCCCCGCGCACTGCAAGCAAGCATTAAGTACAATTTAACCATTGATATACAAAAGCAACCACGTGAAATGCCACCACTAAGATTCTACCCAAGATTTCATGGAATTTTCACACAGTTCCATGAAAACTGGTTAACTACTACACAGTAAGTAAGTAAGGAATGTCGTGTACCACTCACAATATTCCTTACTTCGGATCTTCACCCATCCAATTCCACAAGAGTATAAAGTCTTGGGAATTCTATGGATTTTGACATGGCATGTGAAACAACATATTCATACAACAAAGCAAGAAACAAGGCTTTCGCGCTTCAAGCCGAATTACAACTATACAACGAGTTACAAATATACAACGCACGAATTACAGATATACACGGAACGCACGAGTTACTTCTATACAGCGCACGCATCTTTTCGTTGCCAAGGCAACTGCCTGCCTTCATAACATAAAAGATGGTAGACTTGCTGTAAAGCATTTTTACATCCGCGCATAGCAAGCGGGGGAGGGGGAAAAGCAAATTTTCACACGAGGTAGGAAAGTAAGAGAAACGCCAACTCACCCCCGCCATGTTGGAAGCAAACTGTACAGGAACATCTGATTTACACAACTATAATGCCAAACTTCGGACTGTTCCATTTGTTTCTACAGGTAAGTTCTTCGTACGTTACATTATTACAAGAAGTTCCCTTAACTGCCCAAACGGCGAAATTAGCTATAGGTTAGGGCCATTTGATATGCATATAATATTTTTCAAATTTGGTATTTGACAAACCTACGATTATAATGTTCTTGTAATAAAGAAATTATTATAAATCACCCCCCTCCCAGTTTAGATACAATGGTTTCGTCCGGCAGTACCTGCGCTCCCCACCTGTAGCAAATGACGTCATACCAACGGGGCAATCTGGTTGGTTGGCGAATTGTCCGAATTAAGCAATGGCAAAGTCAACTTACAAGCAACAAGCGGTCTAGTCACGCCCTCTGGCGGAGAGGGTTAGAACTGCTCTGCACTTCACAAGACTCAGAATTGTGAAATCTCCAAACAGATCTTTCGGTGACTACAAGACAGTATAATATTGAAAGGACAGTATCAAATTGATAGGATGGTATCCAATACGCTATCGTTTTGTTTTCAAGATTGGGCGCGATTTGTGCGCTATTCGGCAGATAGGTGGCCAGGCATAGGCTACTAGTATATGACTGAGGTTGTGTATCGTTGCCGTACAGGGTATTTAGACACGACTTCCGAGTGACTACGCACCGGGGAAGAGCGATATCCGCCATTGGGTACGGCGAAAAACTACAGGATACGGCACGAATTACTTGGGGAGCAGACAGAAACATTTCATGGGCTTGTCACGCCCCCTGGCGGAGGAATTCAGAATTGCTCTACGTTTCACAAGACTGCATAAAGACTACAGTACAGTACCGATTCATAAACTCCGCAAAAAGCCAGCATGTGCCGGCTTGTCGTATACGTATCTAAGTACTACCGCAAATCCAGGATCCCAGTTTTGTATTCCTGTAGTTTAGTAGCATTTTTATTTTTTGACGGAATTTTTTTTCGCCCGCGCGCACTAGTCTGGGGTCTACAGAGGATGTCATCTATAAAATTAAGTCGGTGTGGCCTTTCTTTGAATTGTAACAACTCTAGAGGCGAGTCTAACCTGTCCCCGTGACGTCAGTATCACACCTGGCCGGTTCGCCCCCGGCAGGTGTTTCCAGGTGAGCGGACAGGTGAGATGCCGGCAGGTGAGAACAGCACAGGTATGTCGTGCAAAGGGCAGAAGGCACACGACTATTGTGTGTCTGATTTATACACGGCTGAAATAAAGCCGTTCGGGGGTTCTGTAGGGCCTTCTCTCACAAGTTCATTCTAGAAGGCAATAACCCTTACAGTGCACAAATAGGCAAATATATCAAAGAATGAGTAGTATATATACTGTAAGTTGATTCATATATTGTCAGGTATGTCGCGCAAAGGGCAGAAGGCACACGACTATTGTGTGTCTGATTTACACCCGGCCGGGGAAAAAGCGTTCACTGTTTCTTCTAAATTTCTGTGGCACCGCTGGCGCAACGGTTAGAGCGTTGGTCTCGGAACCAAAAGGTCCCGTATTCGAATCGATATTCACCATGGGCCGACTTTGTGCACTTTACACGACTTCCCCACCTGTACGGTGGGGTGACGCCCACCGAGCCTCTTAGGCTAATCTGTCTAACTGTGTGCCAAAAACACACTACGGTTTTGGTGCGCCGATGTGTCAAAATCTGCACATTGGCCACTGAGAGCTGTTATTTTTTTCTAAACTTTCTCACAATTAAACTCCAGACTTCAATACACACTGGGCATTCTTAGAACGGCCAGGTTTGCTACAGAACAGGTTCTGTTGGTCCTTCTTAACAGATAAACTCTGACCTAGGCCTTCCTGTAACCTTCGTTCTAAGACGTAGCGCTGAGAAGACTGAAGTCGTAGTAAGGTTGTTTGAAGTGTTGTGTGTAGACATGCGAGTTTGTACAGGATAAGTATAAGTGTTCGGGATAACATTAGCCCAGGGGCTCCATTGCACGGTAATGAGTGAGAAATGTGAGCACAAGGTATTTCTCTGCAGAGGAAACATGGGATTAACATTAGCCTCCACCAGGCTTTCCTAAGGGGGCTAGGATAGTAGAATTTGGCACAAATAGTAGTCTCCACCAGGCTTTGCTAAGGGGGCTAGGATAGTAGAATTTGGCACAAATAGTAGTCTCCACCAGGCTTTGCTAAGGGGGTTAGGATAGTAGAATTTGGCACAAATAGTAGTCTCCACCAGGCTTTGCTAAGGGGGCTAGGATAGTAGAATTTGGCACAAATAGTAGTCTCCACCAGGCTTTGCTAAGGGGGCTGGAGAAGATCTGGAGAAGTCCATCAATCTCCACATCCACTAAACTCAAGCTTTTCAACACCACCTGCGTGACAATACTGCTATATGGCTGTGAATCCTGGGTCATAACGGGGGACATGGAGAATAAGCTAAACGCGTTCGCCACATCATGCTATAGGGTCATGCTCAACATCAAGCGCCTAGACCATGTGAGCAACGCCTGGATCTACAAGTTGACAAACACTCGACCCCTTATCACCATGGTAAGGCAGCGTCAACTTCGTTTCCTGGGACATGCACTTAGAATGCCTGTGGGGGAACCATGCCGAACATATGCCCTGTATGTACCGACGCACGGCAAAAGGCGCCCAGGGCGCCAGCGACTCGACTACCTGGGCTACGTCCGGAACCTGTTGGGGGACACTGAGGGTGACCTGCGGCCAGAGGACATTGCCAACCTGGCGGCGGATCGACGGTCGTGGGGAAGACTTGTGGTCGACTGCTCCGCAGCCGGACGATGATGATGATGAAGGGGGCTAGGATAGTAGAATTTGGCACAAATAGTAGTCTCCACCAGGCTTTGCTAAGGGGGCTAGGATAGTAGAATTTGGCACAAATAGTAGTCTCCACCAGGCTTTGCTAAGGGGGTTAGGACAGGAAAATTTGGCACAACGTAGGGAGGGGGTCCATTGTTAGGGTTTTAATTCTTAATTTTTTTTGTTTCATAACTCCCGATAGCAATAGTGAGCCAAATTTAGCCAAATTGGTAAAATAACGTTTTTCCAGGGGCAGTTTGGCCATCGTATAGTTGACATCCGTTTGCCTGCTGTAGCTGCTCATGTGGAAATGGCATGTAACCAATCAGTGGTGTGGAATCTTAAAACGCAGGAACACGAGAATCGTCTCTGCGTACATCAGATTAGATTTAAGTGTTTTACAAAATATCATATCGCTCTGAGCAGGTTACTCAGATTATTACAGATAGGTACACTCAAAGCGTAAACATTCCAGGGTGTTATAATTCCTACAGAGACCCTTCCCTTGTCTAACTCCAGCCTTTATATAATGTTGTAGTTCTTGGCCATGTAGGTTTCCACTCAGTGGCTCTTTAATATTGCTTACCTGTTGTCCTGTAGTTAACATTCTGCATTTAACCTACCTAGTAGTAACAATCGTGTATATTTTGTCAGCCCTTAATCTTAATGATTTAGATGCTATATGTCATCTATTGTTTTATGATATTATGGTATTTATGACGTTCAAGATTTTAGCTATATGATAATTGTTTAACGCTTTACAATTTAGCCTTGGATAACCAGGAATAAACAACATAAGAGTGAAGGAAACCACGAAACCAACAACGCCAAGCCCCATGGCTTTATTAGTTCCTCTGCACGCCTGACTGGTTTGGTGGCGGTCCCAGCTCAGATGTCAGGCAGAAAACTTTCAGTTGTTTCCACAACATTCACTTCGCCACTGAGACACGTGTTTACACAACATCAGGTTCTAGTGGAGCTTTTTTTATTGAGCAACGTAGAAACTTACAGGGCACAGAAATGGGCAACTCTAGCGGGTTCTGGATACGATAGTCCACAAACTTGTATCTTGTTTTTTTTATTGTCGGTGACGCGCACCAGGGGTGTAATTTTGAAGTGCCCGCTACAATTACGACAATATCAAACTGGCAATGCAGCATCCAATACATTGCCGTACACTGATTAAGTCCACTAAAAAACTAAAAAGACGTCACAAATAAGCCGAAGCCTATCTGTTTGGAGAGTCGATTTTTTGTGGGTGACGTGCACCAGTGGTGTAATTCCCCGCTGCCCGCCCGGGGGCGCTGCTCGCGTGGCTGCACGTGGACACACCTACCCAACACGCACGGCGCCTGTCCGACACCGTCACATTAAACCCACCAGGTGAGAGATACAAACGCACTCCACAAGGTTTCCTCTTACACAAGCTATCGATCCTTGCTGGAATCTAGGAGCACGGAATCCCGGTTGGAATCCACGACTGAGATCACGTCTGGGATCTACTGAGATCACTACCCAACACGCACGGCGCCTGCCCAACTATCAAACAAGTCAAACCAACAAGGTGAGAGACACGCAGTTCATAAGTCTTCCTCTCACACAAGCTACGGCTGGAATCCACCAGATCACGTCGACATCACGTCTAGGATCTGCTGAGATCACGAGAATCCAACGGTACTTCTTTCTTAAGGTAAAGAGCGTTTCTTTAAGACTCCTGTTCTTTGTACGTTCTGCGTGTATAAGACGTCACAAGTACACATCGAGCCACGAGGCAGAACAGCGTCACTTGATCCAGCCAACACGACTCAAGATCCAGGCTGAAATCTCGGATCTGAGATCCCGGGGATCCCGAAGACGTGTGTGATCCTGATCTACCTGGCCAGGTGAGTTCATGTCGTTTGTTTAAAGTTTAAGGCGCCGCGAACACCTGCGTACGTCCCGAGTCGTACCGACCGGGCAGGTATGTGGCACATTCCCGCCCAGTGCGACTTGCACGGACCGACCGACAACTCTCACACTTCAGGGCGGTCCTAGCTTTGCTACATTATTGCTACTGGCAGATTTGCTACAGGAAGATTTGCTACAGAACATAGTATTGCTACAGGCAGGTATGTGGCACATTCCCGCTCGGTGCGGTCTGCACGGACCGACCAAGTTTGCTACAGAACACATTACTGCTACAGGTAGGTTTTGCCACAAACAGAACAGAACACAGGCAGGTTTTCTACAGGTAGGATTGCTACAGGTAGGTAGGTAGGTAGGCACATTCCCGCCCGGTGCGAATTGCACGCACCCACCGACAACTTTCACACCTCAGGGCCCGGCTATACATGCTTC
Organism: Branchiostoma belcheri; assembly: GCF_001625305.1. Classification (NCBI taxonomy): domain Eukaryota; kingdom Metazoa; phylum Chordata; class Leptocardii; order Amphioxiformes; family Branchiostomatidae; genus Branchiostoma; species Branchiostoma belcheri. Next base: position 144,054 of record NW_017803024.1, read on the forward strand.
TGTCGTATAGGTGTGCCTCAGACAACTTTGCCTGAGGTCTTGCTAGAGAACACAGTTTTGCTACATATGAGTTTGCTACAGAACAGACAGGTTTGCTATAGAACACAGCCAGGTTTGCCACACAACACAAATTTAAAGTATTCTTAGGCCATTCGTACAGAATCCAGATAACGTATACCTGAAAGCAGTTTGCGTACATAATCGTGACTGTTCTCTCATAAACATGTTGAAAATTACAGTCCCCCTCCCTTCCTTTCCTTAAAGAAAAATCTTTAAAAATGTGAGAAAAATCTGACAGTTCCTCCGGCTTTACAAGCGGCATTCTGTGGCGGTTTTGTCTCTCAAACATCCGTCCTGTCGGCTTTACTTTTACAGAGAAATCGCTACGTTTTCTCCCAACTCCTGACGATAAGAAAATTTCCCGGTTTCCACCTGAGTGGCAGATTTTCTGCCCGCCCGGCACAAATCGCAGGCTGCTCTCCGACCCGACTGTTTACTTTTGTTCAAATGTTACAGCAGAAATTATGTCTCATTAGGAGCCCTCAGCTGCCACAGCGGCATGTGGCGAACGTTAATAACTGCCGCTGGCTACACAAAGGTTTGCTACAATTCAACAGGTTTGGAGAACATAGATTTGCTACAGAACGCAGTATTGCTACAGGCAGGTTTGGAGAACACGGGTTTGTTACAGAACACAGTCTGCTACAGACAGGTTAAGGTTTGCTACAGAACACGAACACGAACACGGACAGGTTTGCTACACTGGTAGGTTTGCTACAGGCAGGTTTGCCACAGAACACGAACAGGTTTGCTACAGGCAGGTTTGCTACACTGGCAGGTTTAATTTGCTACACAACATGGACAGATTGTTACACTGGCATGTGGCGAACGTTAATAACTACAGGCAGGACAAAACGACTTTTTTGCTTCAGTGGACCGAAGGTAAACATGGTTACAGGCAAACTGCTGAAGGGTAGTTTATACTCTCCAAGCAGAGGTTTGGACTTACAATCAAAAAGTGTTATTCGTCCTCAATTAACCCTGAAAAAACGCACAAACCCTCTGGTCGATAGGACTTTTTTAAATATGTAATCACAAGACGTGGTGACGTTTTTTTCAACTTATATTAATGCCGCCACCAACACAGGGGACTATACAATACTCATTTTCACCTGAGCGAAGTGAGGAAAGTCGTGTAAAGTGCCTTTCCCAAGGGCACAAGATCGGTGGCATGTCAGGACTCAAACCCGGGACCTCTTGGTTCCGAGTCGAGCACTCTGCCGCTACGCCACACGACCCCACTCAGGAATTCTGAAAATAAGTACTCAGAACCGCCACCTGTCCTTTGGGCATCTGGTGCACGATAATCTTTGCCGCAGGACCCGAACCTGGTTTTTAGCTCGTGTTAAATTAACCGTTAACAGAGACAAAGACTTTGCGTCGCTGCCTTCAACTGTTTAGCCCTACTAGCCTCTACCAGGCTTCGGGAGACCATCGTGTGCTAATACTAGCCTCTACCAGGCTTCGGGAGACGGCTGGTGTGCTAATACTAGCCTCTACCAGGCTTCGGGAGGCGGCTGGAAAGAGTACAAATCGGCCAAATAGAGAGATAACATGCCGAGGGAATTGGTCTGCTGGAGAGTACAGTTTGCCACACCGAGAGTGGAAAAAAAGGTATTTTTCTAGCGAGAGTGGGTCGCATATTGGATCTTCTTATTCCCTTTATTTCGGCCAATTTCTACTATTTTTCCAGCGATCCGCGGTGCCTGGTAGAGGCTAGCCCCCGTAGCAGGCTTATAGAACTGGGGGTTTGGTGGTCTTTGGCTGTTTTCTGATTAGCCCAGTTCTAAAAAACGGGGGTAATTCAACCAGGCCGGCTATGCTGTCTATATGCAATCAGAAAATAGCACATAAAAGCTCCCAAACACCCCGAAGACCCCCAAACCCCCAGTTTTTGGCGTGCTATGGAGGCTAGGTAAAGGCTACTTCAGGCATCTGGTGTACACTAATCGCCGCCTCAGGACCCAAACCTGGTTTTTAGTCTTGCCAAATGAAGTATGAACACAGACAAAGACTTTGCGTCGCTGCCTCAACTGTTATATCCTACATCTGTCGGCCTGTGCAATGTCAGCTTCACTAGATAACAATAAATATCAGATGAACAAAAAAAAATCACAGTCGGCGTTTTGTGTAAAGGAATTTTCTAGCATTCGACTGCCATATGTCTCTGATATGTCAGTATGTGGCGAATGTCAAAAACGTAAACTCGCGTCTTTGTTCAGTTTTATTTGAATAAAAATCTTTGGCATTCTTGGATAAAACGTTTTTGATGGGTTCAAACACAAGTATTTTCTTTGCTCTACGCAAGTTTTCTTCTAGCAGTGACCAATTTTACAACAATAAAATCATTCAAACATGAACAAAAAGTCACGAGTCAACTGTATAAACTCGCGTCTCGGTTCACTTTTATCTGATAAAAATCTTTTGCTTTCTTGGATAAAACGTTTTTTGAAGTTCAAATATAGACAAATGTTTTCCTCGCTGTACGCAAATTTCTAACTTTGTCCTCTAGCAGTGACCAAGCTTTACTTACCAAAGATCGCCGGCTTTTTTGCGCCCACATTTTTGCAGAAATAGCTGCTAAACAGGGTTTGACGTACACTCTGAATACGAAGTCTACACTTGAATGGAGCAGACTTTTGCTCTCAATACAAACCTCGAGGCCGCGTGTTTGTATCTTTGAACTCCTTTCTGTGGGTTGAATCATCTTTGAAAAGGTGTAAAATCCTATGACGTCAGTCAGGAAAATTCGCCGTTCAACAAGTCAGAAAAAAATCTTAGCAAGAAGGTCAAGCTTCAGCACAGTTCATGACGTCACAACCCTATTCTTTATCAGACTGAGACAGGCACGTAGGTTTATCTCCAAGCAGATGTTAGGTGGGAGATAGTGACGCCCACTCCGACGCACTTGGCGCCGTCGCTAGTGTCCGTCTCGTAAACGGCCGCCGCCTTTTGAAACGGTCGATGCCATTTCGCAGAACGGCTAACTTTAAGTGTATCAGCACGGTCCATCCACACCGTTATTTTTCATGGCGTAGAAGTTAAGGTACAGGTTAGGATTTTAGAGCTACGCTTTCTGACCTGGGTCAGTCGAATCCTTTACTATTTTTAATGATCCTCCCTTACGCAAAAAAAAAAAACAGTTACTCAAGCAACTAAATATGATTTTGGAAACGGCCAGGGTCCTCCTTTACATTTGCAATTCGATTGTTGCTTTTTTATATTATATGTATATTACGTTTTTACGGTTGAATGCCACAGAATGTAGCAAATTCACCTATTTGTAACCGTAAAACCGCTTTATGTAGCAAACCTGTATCTCTGTGTCACAGAATGTAGCAAATGCGTCTATTTGTAACCGTAAACCTGTTTTATGTAGCAAACTTGTATCTCTGTGTGCGGCCGGTTTTAACCGCCTTTGTGTACGAAAAGGTCATCAAGTTATTGGCGCTAAATTAAGCGTAAAACGATTTTGCTACTCTGACGACGACAGGAAATCTTTACACAAAAGTCCGGAGGTTTTATGTGTGAATTTGTTTGGATTATCGACTCTGACCTATCAAGACAGGACCCGGAGCAAAACATTATCTGTTTTTCTATAAAACTCTGGCCAGAAATAATCGTAAGGTATAGTAAAACGTTGAACTTTATTCCAACACACAATTTACAGAAAGATTACTACCAACACAGATGAACTTTCATGATAATCGTAAGTTATCTTTTGAAGATGGTGTCGGCCCCCGTCGCGGTTGAGTGAATAGTGATGTGCCCTGATGTACTATTGTATGAGATGAACTATTGTACATAGCGTCTATCTTCTCTGTCAAGACCAGTGGAAGAGTGGTTCGGTCTTTTAAAAATCTATCCGGACGACAGAAAATCTTTACACAAAAGACCGGAGGTTTTTATGTGTGAATTTGTTTGGATTATCTCGTCTAACCTATAAAGGCAGGACCTGGAGCAAAACATTATCTGTTTTTCTATGAGACTGTGGCCACAAAGAATCAATACCCGAACTCTAAGGTTTTGCTTCAGCCTTCCTACGTGTTTCTTGTGACCAGATTAGCTTATAGATACAAGGGAAGGATTTTGAGAAGTTACAAAGGTAGAGTTCTGACGTCTTTGGCGCATCAAAACGGCCACAGTTGCACGAATCGGTTTGATGTGAAGTACGTGGCCTCCGGTAATTCCGGTGGCGAACAGAACACTTTTGGCTGGTCAGAGTTAGAGAATGTGTTTTTATCTACGGATTTCTTTAAACTACAGCCTTTATAAAATACAAGTTTCTACTGAGGTTGCTGAACTGATTGAGATTCGCTTTTGGAACTTCCTAAAACTGAATAATTGACACATTCTCTGTTTTTTGTAGGACAGAAAGATCCGGAGAGTGACCGTTCCCAGACTGCACAAGGACCCACATCCAGGACACCCCCACCCTTGGGTTCCCCACACTTCGACACCCCGACCCCCAAGGTTCCCCCCCACTCGGGCTCCCCACCCCCCGACACCCACCATGCCGGGCCCCACCCTGATGTTAGCCGTGCTGCTGTGCTGCCAGACTCTACAGGCCTTCCCACTCACAGGTACGCGCATAAACCAAGCAGATGTTTGGGGGACTTTAGACTTACATCCCGCATCACTAACCTGTTTAATATGCAATGGATTTGGACAAAGTAAATAAAAAAAGAACCAGAAGGGTAACCTTCACATAATCTGCTCTGTTGATTCTTACTCAAACACATTCATATATATTATATGGTCAGACAGGAGTCTAGATCCCTCCTACTAATCAAGTTTTACTTAAATTTGTTTTCTGCAGGAAACCACAGAACACACAGAGAAGAGCTGGTAGTGAAAGTAGAACGACTTTTTCAGGTGAGCAACATGTGTTCCAATAGATAGATCAATAGATGGATAGATTAGAGAATTAATACCTTCCATAAACCAAAGGTCCGGTCAATTGTAAGAAAGATCGTCTAAACTCTGACGAAAAGAAGATGAAGTCTATGCCAACATTTATTATAAGACATATAAGACGACACACTCAAGTTTTTCAACTTATTTCATGCCAACAATGCAGAGAAACGCATGAAAGTGCCTTTTTCCTAGGGCACAAGATCGGAAATTCTGAGAGCTCTGTCGTTTACGCCACACGACCCCACTTGATTTACATTTAATGGTCTGATAGCTCTCAGGACTAGACCTTATGTTGAATATGTAAAAACAGACTCGACGTTCCATACGTCACAGTCACAAACCGAAGCGTGTCAGTGTATCCTGTTATAGCAGAATAAGCCTACAGATTAACCCTTTGTTCCGCCGCATCTTCCATCAGTCCGGCCTGTCCCGACTTCCTCTGCTAGCGCCAATGTTCTATGCAGGTGTTGGATTAGCCTAGCCTGGTTACCAGCCTTCACCGGGGGGCTCAGGGGTGTTTTACCGGCCCCAGCCTAGCCTGGTTACCAGTCTCCATAGAAGGGCTTAGTGCTGTTGTACTGGCCCCGGGGAGCCTACGATGGCCCGGCTGCTAGGCTAATGTCGGATTAGCCTAGCCTGGTTACCAGCCTCCACAAGTGGGCGTGGTGATGCTTTACTGGCCCCAGTCGTAGACAAACCGTAGCCTAGGGAGATACTAGTAACCCGGATACGGCAAAATGTACTCTCCAGCAGACCAACCCCCCTGACAAGTTATCTCTCTATTTGGCCGAGTTCTACTCTTTCCAGCCGCCTCCCGAAGCCTGATACAGGCCTGACACACCGGAAGCCTACAATGGCCTGGCTGCCAGGCTACAGTACTCCCAGCACCGCAGACATATCGGGGAGCCTACATATGGCTGGGTTGCCAGGCTAGAGACCATCCGGCTACAGTACTCCCAGCCAGTCCCAACACCACTGACACGCCGGGGAGCCTAAGATGGTCTGGCTGCCAGGCTACAGTACTCTGTCGGCCCGGCTCCGGACTGTCCGTCCGTCCTTCCGCCCTTTGCCCTGCCCGATGTCACACCTACTCAGTCTCCTGCTCTTCCTTCCCTGCGTTTTCTATGGATATTTCCGGGTCGTCATGATAAAATCTTTTGGTATCTGGAAAATGGCACTACTCTTCCTTCTCAGCTGTCTGGTTCCGGGATTCCTGGTCTTTATACACCCCCACCCCCTACTTACATACACAGCCTCTGTAGAAAAAAAATACGGACATACGAGTTGGTCTGTATATCGGGTTTGAAATCAAACTACAAAAAGAAAGTCTTCTATCCTTTGTGGAAAGTTTTGTCCGCTGACGTTGATTACAGATAACGTTACAGATGAAGATGGCAGGTAAACTTGCTGTACAGTCATGTACCTCATGCTGCGAGGCTGACTTTCGTTAATAAAACTGGTAAACTGTTACTGTAAACGACCGAGGAAACGTCCGTCCGGACTCTGATGCCGTATTAAGCATGACTCTGTCTGGATTTGTATAGCATTGTGACTGTGGTATTGATAGCATAATGTGCTCAGACCGCCCCTGTAAGGTTTTGTTACTTTCATCCTATCAACAGATTCTCTACCGGAACAAACTCTGGTCTGTAGACGCAACCATAAATAGCATAAAATCCTTAATATGATAATATTGTAATGTGCGCTGTTTAGAATTGTATCCTGGATAATCAGCAATCAGAGGTTTAGGTTTGACTAATTTTAGGCGATTTTATCAGGCTTCCATTTTGTGTACTGGTATCTTTTGTTGTCAGCCAAATGGTGACTTATTGGATCCTGTCTTGCCAATTTGATACAGTCTTGTAGCCACAAAAAGATCAAGATCTTATCCTTGATACGCATTACTTCAAACCCTCACATGTTGTACCATGTTTCTGTCTACTTTGTTTAGGTGGTCGGACTAAAGCGTTGGTTCTTTCCTTTTTGTTGAGTTGGAGCTGTGAAAGTTTCGCTGTTACCCTGGGTTTACAATAGAGAGTTTGCGTAAATGTTCTAAGTCTACCTCCGAGCGATTCTAAATCTAGCAACATCGCCTGAATATCACAAAAGAAGCGAGTGAAAGAATTTCTGTATCAGCAGGATAAAAATACCGACGTTTTGTAAGGTCTTTTGTAAGTATAAATACACAAACGTAAATACATGTACAAAATTAGCCCAAGCACAAAGTTAGGATTTAACTTCCATTGACACTAGCGTATCTAACAATCTTTAATGTATCTATCAGTTATTTCCCCCTAAATGTAGCTGGATTTACTTATAGGATAAACTAGTAGTAGTATACCAAATACAAAGTTAGGGCTTAACTACCATTGACACTAGTGTATCTAACAATCTTAAATGTATCTATCAGTAATTTCCGACTAAATGTAACTGGATTTAATTATAGGATCAACAATTAGTATGTTGAATAGATAGAACCAGTCAGAACTGCCCTGAGGAAGGTGACAGACGGTCACCGAAACGTCGGCTGAATAAAGGACTTGGTTGTGTAAGAGTCTTCTTTACTCTATGTTGAATAGAGAATAGTCGAAGATATACCCATACACTCACCGTGAGTCAGCAAAAAAAATAACAGACTGTTACTGCATTCATAACCACGCGATTCTATACTCTATGCAGAGGTTTTAGACCTGTTTGGGAAAAATACAAATAGAAAGTAACATTTGCAAAGTAAATGCATAATGTTTACCTTCGAAGTGCAATGTCTGCTCTGTTGATTCTTACTCAAACACATTCATATACATGTATATGCATGGTCGGAGTCAAAATCCCTCCTGCTATAAATTGCAACATGATGTAACCCAACACTAGTTACCATAGTGGTAGACGTCTGGTTCAGGTCTTTGACCTTACTTGTTTGTAGAAGAAGAAGAAGAGAAGAAGAAACTGAGCAAAAACAATACTATGCGCCAAAAAGCAGTTACTCAAAGATTTTTGGAAGTCATAATTCAGTTGCTTGAGTAACTGTTTTTCGGCGTATCTTACTACCTGGATGTCTAACCTTCACCAACAAAAACAGTATGTTTTTTTTCTACGAAGGTAAACATAACAAAACAAGAACAGGACATGGTGACTTTGTGAGGCTACAACTTAAGTAGGACTTAAGGTCCTTCAGGTGATCTTACCTGGGCTTAACGACAGGTAGGCCGCCGCCCTTAAGGCGATGTTTATAAACTTAAAGGATTAAGGAGTCTTCCCGGTATTTAAGAAGGTGTTAAGTAGGATTAAGGCGGGGTTAGTGAGAGTTTAACTCGGGATTACCCCAGACTTGAGACCAGGTGAGTGACCTGGATTGACCCCCATTAACCGCGCGCTAAGCACCCTGGGGCGACTTTTCAACGTCTCTTTTGTTTACTGACGTAACCGTTGCCATGGCAACTACGGAACCCTTCCAAAACAGGGTCAATGTCCGACGACTTTAAAAGGACTGGGGTAATACCCAAGCAGATCTTTCGGTGGCTACATACAGTAGCAAATAATTGGCAAGGCAGTATCAAATCGGCAGGGCAGTACCTCAAATACGTCACTGTTTCGCTGGTGATACAAAACGGTGGTACAAAAAAAGAAAAGAAAATAACAACGTCAAAAACAAAAAGGTAACATCGCAAAGCATATTATACACCATAACTGGCATGGCATACACGGCATAGTTCAACAAACTACTGCTTGTTTATTATTACTCAAACACAGAAAGGGCATTGTTGTTGAATTCAGGACAACGAATAGCGTGTATGTAAAATTAAGGCGAACAATTTTCCAGCAAAGTCCTCAGTTACAATTTAAGGTTAATTGAAATGGCTCTCAATGCCTCAAGGTAAAATTGAGGCTTGCAAACCCTCACGGGCTGTACCATACTACTTTTAGGAGGGGATTTTCAAGCCTGTATTGTGTATTATTATTGTGATATCACCTATCTTATAAGTTACGTAGGGTTACTGTTAACATCGCAGTTAATGTGATGTCTGAAATTGTCAGCAGCCTTAGTTTGTGAACATGTTACTTTATAAACTTCCCTTAGGTTTGGAGATTACTTGTTCTACCCCTTCAGTATTTTGTTTTAAGCAAGAACCGTGTTGTAAGAAAATATCACTCCAAAATGAGAAGAGAATGAAAATTAATTGGGTCCTGTGCGTTTATTGAGTGGTTAAAATTAAATCATTTACCAGAGAATAAATGTCACAAAAGGGGTCAAAAGTGACCCTGCTAGTATTTACTGATGTGTTTATAATGACTGCTGGGTCATACCAACTCACACATCAGCAGAGGGGTAATGGTCATCGTTGTCAAGTAATTCTTAACACTAAATGTTCCTCTTTTCAGTCTATCTTAGTTAAAACTAAGCAGATCTGTATATTTCTTGTCCGATTTTATGGTTATGGCTACTTTCTTTTACATCTTTTCAGTGTTTCTTTTCTCACTTGTTCCCTCACTGTGAATAAGGAAATGTGCTCCTAAGAGATCTCATTTGAGCAGGTTACCCAGTGCTTAAGTCAACACAAGCAAGATAAATGCCTCAAAACTCATTGTCGGCATCAAATTATTGGGCTAACCTGAACAAAACATGCCCCAAACCGAGCCTTTACTGACGAATGATCAGCCACACTAGTTCGGAGCAAAAAACCATGGGCTCTGCACCGTCAAGTTTGAAGAGAGAAGTTCATGAAGAACTGTCCTGCAGCATCTGCCTGGAGCTGTTCACCAGGCCCAAGGTGCTGCCCTGTCAGCACACCTTCTGTCAGGACTGTCTACAGAACCATGCAGGTAGGGGAGGGACCTTCCAGTGCCCAAACTGTCGGCTAGAGGTCAGGCGTCCACCCCAGGGGGTCGCAGGTTTGCCAGACAATCTTATAGTGGCTAACATGTGTGAGAAAGTCAGGAAGCAAGAAACCCTGCTAGAGGAAACAGAGAAGCAACCCCAGTCTGGAAACAGGTGCAGTTTTCACCCCTCAGAGGAAGTCAAGCTCTACTGTAAACAGTGTAACTTGCCAGTTTGTAGTGAGTGTTGTGAAGAAAGCCATGATGGACATCCTACCACAGGCCTTAAAAAAGCTGCACAGGAAAACAGACCTACAGTCCAGGCCTTGATCCATGAGGGGAGGAACATTTTGGAAAGTTACTGTGGCTTCGTCAGAGATTTGGGGGGAAAAGAGAAAACCCTGAATGAAAAGAAACAGCAGACAGACAACGCTATCACTCAGGCTTACAACGAACTCTTGGCAAAAGTGGAGCAAAATCACCTGGAAAACTTGGAGAAAATACAGACTGAAAGGGACCGAGTGTTGGCAGATGTCAATGAACTGTCTGCTGCCTGTGATCGAGCAGAACAAGAACTGCAGCAGGGAGGGGTTGAGTTTCTCAGTCAGCAAACCGCTCTGACAGAGGTGGTAGGAAAGTACAGAGGAAAAGCAGCACCAACTCCTGTACAAACCCAGCCTGCTGTCTTTCAGCCCACAGACACCCCCGTGCCAGTATTGGGACATGTGACGGTCCAGTCTCTCCCATCTGCACCTATCCCAGCAGCACCTGCAGCAAGGGGCACAGGTCATCACCATGGTAACCAAGAGCAAGAAGAGCATCAGCCTCAGAAGATGACATTTGGTGGATGGGGATCAGGAAAAGGACAGTTCAAGGATCCAATTGGTGTTACAGTGTCAGATGAATGGGAGGTCTTTGTAGCAGACAGGGGGAACCAGAGAATCCAAGTCTTCACCCTGCAGGGAACGTTTGTCCGACAGTTCCCAGCAGTCATGTCAGGTGAACAGAGGATGAGCCCACATGATTTGGCCATGGACGGGGAGGGGAACCTGTGGGTGGTGGGGTACACATACTCTGCTAGCTTTGCTGTGCAGTACAACAAACAGGGCAGCGTGCTGAGCAAGTTTGACCTACAGAAGACAAGGCTGGGCAGAGGAGTTGCCGTGGACACCAGGAGGAACCACATCCTCATCACACAAACCACAGGAGACGGGGACAACAAACATGGTGAAGTTTTGGTGTTCAGGCCAGATGGAACACTTGTGAGAACTGTGGGTCAGCAGCAGGGGATGAAGCACCCACGGTACATCACTGTGGACGGGGGAGGGAACATTCTTGTGTCAGATGGTAGTAATAACTGTGTCTTTGTATACAACGATGACGGACAGTTTCTGTTCAAATTTGGAGGCTGGGGAAGTGGTGAAGGCCAGCTGAAGAAACCCTGTGGCATCTGTACAGACAGGGCAGGTAACGTCATCGTGGCAGACTGGGGAAACAAACGTGTGGAGATGTTTGACAAGACAGGACAATTCCTCAAACACATCATTCGTGTGACAGGCACTGGGGCACCTTGTGCTGTTGCCATGGCAACACAGGGACAGCTGGTAGTGACTGATTGGAACAAAACAGTCTCCATATTTCACAACTACTGAAGCTGCATGTTAATACTAGAACACCACAATATAACTGTCATGTGTAAAATAAACAAACAATACTGTAACATAACAATCCCGCACCTGTATGTATATGTATATGTACATGTACATGAATGTATTTAAAAAACATCACAACTTGAAATGAATAACTTCCTCTGCAGGAATTTGAGAGATAGGGAGGAACCATTTAAACCCGTTCACATGATACTGAAAACAAAAATCTCATGACTACAATGTAAGTGGGGTTGATCTACATGTATACAACAATCCATCTGTCCAGTGTAAGAATATGTTTAAAAAATATCTTAGACAATTTTGCACAGAAATGTTCAGAAATAGTTAGTTATTGAGAAAGAAAATTAATCCCAAATTGCTTTCTTTATTTGGTTTTTTAAAACAAGTTGGCACAGAAAAGGACAATTTTGTGAAGGAATTATCTGATCAATGATAAAGAACTTGGAAAAAAAGTGATGCAAAAAAATGGCTCACAAGAACGATGTATTTGAGTGACAGCATTTATTTTTGCACTGTAATTATATTGTGAGAATAATACGAGACTCTGTCATTCTTTGGAATAATTGTTCCTTTTCCATTCAAATAAATGAATGAATGAATGAAAGACCTTTATTGTACGTTTTTGCTCTAAAACAGGATATGAATACTAACATCTTGGAGTTTTGGGGTGATAAACTTTGAAACTTTATTTGTGATTTTTGGTTGGTTTTGTTCATGTGCTAAAAATAGAAGAAAGATAACAAAATTTGGTACCATTTGCCTTACCCTTACCCTTGTCATCATGACCTCCATGAATAAACAAAAACTTAAACAAACTTAAGAGTATGAACAACTCCAAACTCTTACCAACCGGCCCCTTCTTGAAATAATTGTTATAGTATCATGAACTGACATCATAAGTAGGAATTCATATCTAAGATTAGCATAGAACTAGAAAGGTAACATTTACAAAGCAAATGCATTATGTTTCCCTTCATATGACCCAGCTCAACAAACTACTGCTTTGTTTATTCTTACAGTCTCAAAAACATTCATATATATGGTCACATGGGTTCAACCGTAAACTTTGTTTTTAAGTCTAAGGACAACAAACATCTGTCCTAACTGGCTGTACAGTAACGCAAAACATTTAATAAGTGGCTCCCTTGAGCCTTGTTTGGTGGTGAACTCTTACGTAAAAAGAAAAATGTAGCACCTTTTTCACTGAGTTCTGCATTGCAACTGCAACATTATGTGGAAAAAGCCGAAAAAACAATGTTTTCCTTCTGCGAAGTTAAACATAATAAGCCGAACCCTACACCTCTGCTTGGCGTGTTTAAGAGATAACAGTTACCTAGAATCGGCTTGTTAAGTTGTTGTCACTTGTTGTCGCTGCCAGTTTTGCCCTCGGGGTTTGCGAAGTTGATCTGTTTTCATGTTTACGGTTTTTCCGAACTCGTAAACAAACCAAAACACGCACAAAAACATCGTCCGTAAGCCCGGTAGATTACCCGTCATGCTCCAGTGACCTCTGTGAGCATTCATGAAGGTCAGGAGGTTCTAAAGTTCTATCGAACATTTCCCTGCCATTGTCAAGTTTGTCCTTCAAACGGGGAAGCTTAGGGAAGGTCACACTGAATCTTTTCAGTCACATCTAATTGTTGGTGTGTTACGCTGAAGGGAGGTTATACATGCTTAGCCTCCACCAGGCCTTCCTACCGGGGCACGGATCCTAGAATTCGGTAAAAAAAGGGAAATAGTTGGCCAGGAGAGTCAGTCCGCGAGAGGGTTAATTTCCCTCTAACAGCGCGGGCAAATGAACTCTACACTGGCTAACTGCCTAAATATATGGCAAGTAAATTATTCTCCATATTGGCTAAATTTTATCTTATTTTTGAACCCGCTTTGTGTTGTTAGTCTGGTGTACACTAATACCGGCTATACAGATACAGATAATTGCGGCTTCCGATGTCGCGTTAGGCCAGGATGTTTTTCAGCAGCGACAAATGGCCCTAAACCCGAGATGAGCCTGTAGGGATCTTCTGGTCTTTACGGGAAGTCTTTAAGCTGTAAGGTTGGACTGTTGGGCAGGGACAAGGGAACACAGTGGTTCTTAGGTTGCCATCGAAGAACTCAAGTTTTGTTTGGGCTTTTCTGTGTGTGTGTGTGCGTGTGTGTATGCGTGTATGTGTGTCTGTCTTTGTGTGGTGTGCGTGTGAGTCTCTCTGTATGTGTGTGTGTGTGTGTGTGTGTGTGTGTGTGTGACAGAGCCCTACCCCGTTCTCCGTTGGCCGGATGCCCGAGGTTTGTTCCCGCGCGGCTATTTTTGGCGCGAAATTATCTTCATCTGCGATAAGTCGGCAGAACAAAGGCGTTACCTGTCCGCCCTCGGGCAACTGTCGGCAGGTTCAAACAGCACGGGGAAGGTGATATGGGCCACGCTATACGCTCAAACACTCCCACTGATATATGGAAACGCTGGAAACACAGACATACGGTCGGACAGACGAACAACCCTCGGGCATCCGGCCAACGGGGAACGGCGTAGGGCTCTGTCAATAACAAGACGCTAGGAGTATCACAACAGCTGTAGTACCATAACAAACCGCTAGCGGCATAGGATCTGTCAAGGTCTTTTATGGCGTGTTTTTATTACAATAATGTTATCACAACATCAAGTTCCGCTGCAGTACCGTAAAAGTCGCCGGGGGCCCAAAACCTAATCGTGGAGAAATTGACTGATCCTTTCGTTGTTTCCGCAGGTCCAGGCCCGGGTGTACAGAAGACGGAATGAGAAACGCGGGTTTTGGGAAGGTGAGTTATTTTTTTTAATCAAAGCACATAAAAGAAAACAAAAGACTGCGATGACAAGGCACTCAAGTTATTTATGATTATATAAGCGCCGCCATAGAACATAAAATAATTAGCACATGATATAATACTTATTTTATTTTATTTTATTGAAATTGCAACAATACAATACACACAGAACAGAGGCAGCTGTTGCTGGTGTTGTGTCCCACAGATAGAAACGAATACAGGACAGACGTCGACGATACTCATGTTCACTTGAGTCTAGTGGGGAAAGTCGTGTACCTCTTGATTCCGAGTCGCGCACGCTGCCGTTGCGCCACACGAATATGACATAATACTACATGAAAGTTACACAAAAAAAACGCAAGTAAATACATGTAATACAAATCAGACAAAATTGGGGGACAAATGTAAATATAACTGATTTTGCTGCAGTGGAAGGCAGCAGACGGCATCACTTACAGAAGCGGGAAGAGGAACAAGAAGAACAAGGCCACTTAACGGGTAAGTCTGTCATCTAACGTTCTATATGTTTTATAGGAGGAGACCATATATATGAATGTGTTTGAGTAAGAATCAACAGAGCAGACCATATGCGAAGGTAAACATTATGCATTTGCTTTGCAAACATTACCTTTCTGATGTTTTATTATCTTCGCACCAAAGTGTTGTCGGCTTGGTTATCATGGTGACGTGTTGTCGGCTTGGTTACCATGGTGACGTGTTGTCGGCTTGGTTACCATGGTGACGTGTTGTCGGCTTGGTTACCATGGTGACGTGTTGTCAGCTTGGTTACCATGGTGACGTGTTGTCGGCTTGGTTACCATGGTGACGTGTTGGCGTGGTTACCATGGAGACGTGTTGGCGTGGTTACCATGGTGACGTGACTTGTTTCTCCCCAGAATGCCCTGAGAGCATGGAGGGGTTCTGTCTGAACGGCGGGGTTTGCAGCTACGCCCCGGAAATGGCGAGCACCGCGGGGAGGTTGAAATGCGAGTGAGTTTGTTTTACTGTCACGAACGTTTATTTATGTTGGTAGAAGTCATTATGAAACAAGTTTGAACTACATGTAAACACAACACAAAAAAATCGGACTCAAATTTTCGACTGTACAACTCCAGAATTTGTCAATGAATGAGCAGTCCTCAACAGAGACGGGGGGCGCTACAGACTTTCTGCAACCTATGATCCACTGCTCACGGAGTCACGTGTTATCTGCATGACGTCACGAAAGCTTTTTAAACCTTTGTATGTATGTAAGTGAAACGTATTTTAGCCAGAAGACTGCAATATTATACAGAAATTAACCATTCATTCGTTCATGATTTTTAACCCCAAAATGCCCTCTTTGTCTCCGTGCAGATGCCCTTTGACCCACTTCGGACAGCGATGCCAGAACTCCCAACCGTGAGTCAGACATTCCCGTATTTCAATCTATCACGTGCTAACGTAAACAATAGCCTGGGTTGTAACACTCGTCTGCTTGGAGAGTACAGTGTGATAATCCTGTTCTAAGTCTTCTCTAAGTTTTGGCGAACATTTCCGCGCGCCGCCTGTCGGTGCTGTTAGATACTGCAGGTGTGATATGCTGTTCCTCTGCCTATCCGCCTGTAGGGTAGAGGAGGACCTGTTCACTGACCTCAGACGGCTGTTCGGCAGCTGGAGCCAATCAGAAACCTTCTACAGACGCAAGAAGTGGAGACGGCCATGACGGTAAGGGTTCCCAAGGTCAAGGTCATTTGGTACAGAGAATATTTAGTTGTACTATGATGGGTTGACTGAAACTTACCCTTAATACACTGGTGACCTTGAATCAACATTGAAAACTGGGTATAGCTCGTCTGTTGACCTTGAAACCGTTGACCTTGAAGGAACAGTTAAACACTGATGACCTTGAAATGCTATGTGTGACGGAGCACATGTAATGGCTTTGGGTAGGCCCAATGAGGGGAGCGTGGGGCCCGGAATCAGGCAGTTGGGCCCAAGCATTAAACGTTCAACTCGCTCAACTCGGCTCATTGTCTGACACTATGGAACGTTCGAAGGAGCTGTTCTGTTGACTTTGAGATTGTTGACCTTAAAGATCAGTTAAACACTGATGACCTTGAAATGACATTGAACGTTTGATGCAGCTGTTCTGTTAACCTTCAGACTGTTGACCTTGAAAGAATAGTTGAACACTGACGACTTTAAAACAGCATCAAACATTCGATGCAGCTGTTCTGGTGACCTTGAAAGTGTTGACCTTGAAGGGACAGTTAAAATACTACTGTTCGATGCAGCTGTTCTATGTAATTTTAAAAGAATTATTAATTTCTTCTTTTCTTTAATTTCAGAGGACCAGAATGAAAAAAAATGGTTCAGAGAAACTGAGAGAAAAGCCCGGAATCAGGGAGGGACTATTTTCTGCAATATCGAGACGGAACCTTTTGGTGTGAACATGGAGGCAGGAGAAGCATATATTAATATATGGACTCAGATGTATATGCAATGTACGTTATGTTATGTTATGTAAGTTCTTTGCAAGTTCTTGCCCGAGGACTGATGCAAGTAACAGAACGAACAAACAATTAAGTTACATTAATTAAAATGTTAATTAATTAAAATTATGACAGTCATATTAAGCCATGGCTATCTAGACTTCCATGTAATATATGGCGTATATCTTACCATAAAAAAAGACGACATTTCCGTTATATGCATGCGTGTCATGAAGAGGCATGGACTTTGATGTGGTGAATTATGATAATAAAGCATTAGGAGGAGATGCCATCTTGGTGGGATACACCGATCCAAGATGGCGGCATCGAGCTTTCTAGACAGAACACAGAATGCCGGCAAAACGTACAGCAACTGCGCGAAACTTGGATTTTTCACGGTTTTTGTTGAAAGTTTGGTCAACACTGCATCAGAATTTTGCCTGTTGCAGAAGATATCTTTTCCGAAAGAACATTTCGAAACTACAGACGGAGTGTTAACCTTATATACACCAATACGACCTTATATGAGACGTTCTGCTGAAGTGCTATGCACAATACATTACGGGTTTCGCGCAGGTGCAGTACGTTCTGCCGACGTGCTACAGAAATGCCACCTTAGCTTCGCGATAGGACCTAAAAGAGACGTTCTGCCAACGTGCTTACTTTTACTGTAATTTAAGACTGGTGTTTTAAACACCTGTAGTGCAATATATTGTTATTGACCAGGAGGTTTTTTTCTCTGGTTGTGGGAAAATGTATTAAACGCTGCTGCTGACACTGGCCGGTGAGCTGACGAGTTTAATATTATTGTACATGTATGAACGTGTCCAGACAACATGTATAACTGCAACATGGCTTCGTGGATACTCCTGTATGTGGAACAAAAATTCTCACAGATTCTGTACTTTTTGCTTGAACTTCTACCGCTGGATATTTGTTGTAGGGTTGTTTTAGTAAACTGTAAGCACTTAAACATGGAACAGTTACAATCAGATGTAGAATTTTGCACAATTCGCTCCTACTCATAATCATATAACTAGAACTTGGTTTCTATATACTAGTAGGCAAGCAAAGATGGTGGACTATTCAAGCTTTGGCTGGGATTGTACAACAGGAAAGTTAAGAATAATTATTGGCCAATGGATATATCTTTTCAAAGACTTAAAATTTATGGTTATCATATCTATGCAACAAATCTAGACCCTTCCTGTGTTTAAGGTTTTTAGAGAGTTTACTTAATAATCAAAATATTGACCACGGCGTGTATGTATGACATACTCGTGACATGACGTTTATGTGACATGTTCTTATTCTTACGACACTGGGAGCAGATACAGTTGCTTCTGGTCATTACTGTCATACCAAAGATGAATAAAGTTATTGAATATAAAAATGATGGTTGAGTTTTTGTTATTTGGTTTGATATGGATTCTATAATATCTCGCCTTTCATCTTCGCAAAGACGAGTAAATCCAAGCAAAGCATGACTTCCCACAAGGACACACTGGTTAAATTTGATGATTGACATGTGTATCAGTTGTCTTAAGTTTGTAATAGCTTTGGTGCTCAGGTTAGACGAAGGCAACGATTGTCCCACCCCATATCTGCCTGGAGAACTCAGAGTCCACATAGTCAAATAATCTGAGTTCACTCTAAGTGCTCTAAAAATTCTGAATCTAAGATTATACTTAGTCATGTGGCAATGAAAACAGGATGGGAAAAAAGCAACTCAGAAGAGCCGTTTTACATGTTCCTCTCCTCTTGCTCTGTTTCTTAGTAGCAAACAGTAAAATTCCTCACGCTGATACAAGATTGTGGCGGTGCCAACTTTAGTACAACTTTCTTCCTACAGTAAATAACATCTAAAGGTGAAAGTTTCAGGTTCAACTTCCGTGTGAGTGAACTTGAGCGGCACATCTACTGTCCCAACATTGCTTCAAGTTCAAAGCTGTGGGTTTCACGCCGTCCATGGCGGCGAGGCGCACATTTTGAGCAACAGAATCTTGTGAACAGAAAGAAGACAAGGTCAAGTTCAGGGAACATTCTGACTTTGCTTCAGTGTGGGTGAAACTCAGCCCCCGGCTGTTATGTAACAGTCAGTAACCTTTGGTCCTCATTTCCTCAAACATCCGAAACCCATCTTAAAATCTTCAGGATTGTCAAGAAGTCAAGTTCATTTAATCTGAACTTCAGCATGGGTGAAACTCAGCTCTAAAAGCCTTTGATAACTGTAATGTAAAAGACATTTGCTTTGAGACACCATTTCCTGAAACGCAGCCTCTCAAAACATCTAAATGTGCAAATTGTCCAGGATTTTAACAATCCAAGTTACATGTACTGCTTGGATGGTAAAACTCTCTATACACAGCAGGAAATGGAGTGTTCCATCTGTATCTGCATACATGTACTTGTGGCCTATTGACATAAAATAGCACACCGTCTCCTTAATCGTTCTTCCAAGAAACGCTAAGGAAACCATCTGTCAGGATTTCTGAGAAAGATCGATTTTGAATCTAAATTATACTAAATTTTACTGCTACCGGAAATGGTAGGCAGACTTCCGGAAGATCTTCCGGGAAATGGTGGGCAGATTCCTGGAGAAGCCTGATTTATTCCACACATAACCGAAAGAAAGAGAACCAGACAACCCTGGGTACTTCTCTGTTCCGGTCCCATTTCCAGTCCAATAGTTCAACTGCGTTATCAGGTTGGACCACGGTCGTTAGCCGGCCCTACAGGAAATCATAATGGCTAAACTCCCACTGTACCTGACAGGGACGGGTTCTACATGGGGCTGACTTATCTTCTTCTAAGCAAATCTCTTATGGTGGCTACAAGACAGGAGGAAATTGTCAAAACAGTATTCATTTGGCAAGACAATATAGCAAATTAGCAATACAGTACCCAATACACTTGTGATAAAAATATAACTGTACAAAAAAAAACCAACAAAAACACCACAATAAGCTTGTCTTGGAGATTGCGGCAACATGTCTTAAAATCAATGGCAAGATGTGTCTGAGGAATCAATAGTACTGTCTTTAAAAGACAGAATGCCAGCTTAAGTGTACTCAAGACAAAGGAGGAGTACTTTGGGCTGTTTTAAATCATTTCTGTGCATCACATGATCAGGATACTTCTGCATGGTAAGACTTGGGTAGGTGCAAACTTTGCCGTATTTTTGCACTCATGTGGGTGTAACATGAGTATTGTAGGCCATGTTGGATGGTTTCACCTGAAGGTTGGACCTCTGGAGTGTCAGGTTTTGGCTCAACTTTTCCCAATTCTCTCCCCTAGCATTTCCTCTTGGAAAAAAATCCCCTTCCTCATGCATCGAAAATGACACCAAATCATTATGTTTACCAAAGGAAAACAGATTGTTTTTGCTCAGTTTCCTCTTCTTCCACTCCAAACAAATAAGGTCAATGACCTGAACCAGACGTCTGTCACCATGGTAACTAGTGTTGTGTTACATCATGTTGCAATTTTATAGCAGGAGGGATTTAGACTCCTGTCTGACCATACATATATATATATGAATGTGTTTGAGTAAGAATTAACAGAGCAGACCATATGCGAAGTGAAACATTAAAAAATGCATTTGCTTTGCAAATGTTACCTTTCTAGTGTAGTTATCATTTTTCAAGTGCAAATTAACAAACAATTCTCCTCCCTTTCCACCCAATATTCCCCTTTCTGCAAGCATTGAACAAGATACAAAATCTTTAAGTATGATCCTTCAGTTGGAAAACAAAAAGCACACGTTACACCTTACATACTGATATGCAATGAATATATTGTGTATAATAATATACAAATTCATCTTCCAAAGTTATCGAAATCCTTCACAAACATCAATCAACTCCAAAAACCTCTCACTTCTACATTCCTGTAAAGTTAGTTTATAAAATATCCTTAAAATTCAATACTAGTTATTAATTCACTACAATTATATAGTATAAGTATAGTTTAGAGTCTTATATGACATAAAATGTTCGTGCATGATATGTTATCATAAATTGGCTAAATATACTCTCATTTCTAAAATATAATTAGCTAAAAGCACTTTGGGTGTAAAAACAGTTTTTCTGTTCATCATGCTTCGGTGATCTTGAAAATTTGAATTAAAACATGATTCTAAATGTTTGTTTACAAAGATAATTATGCACTAACTGTAGTCAGAGATGCAAATTAAAGGAATATTCCATTTCAGAAGCAGGTACTAAAATTTAGCCACTGAATTTAAATGGGGGTCTTAAGGGGGGGGGGGGCAAAATTTTGATTGCGACAATGTTTTTACAATGTTCAGGTTTCAACTTATAGTAAATTTTTCTAAACAAACTGGATTCAAGCATAACAATCTATGAGGAATTTTGATACCCACATCTGCAGTGGACTATTCCTTTACGTGTTTGTTACACTGTAGCAAAGTGAAGGTTCCGTTCGCTACACTATTACAGTTTCTCTGGACTGGTAGGTCTGAGGGTATGAAGTGTGGGGGGTGAAAAAATAACACAGCAAAACAAAGAAAAACAAAAACAACAACATATGAGTTCGGGCAATCTTAAAACGGCTTCAGTCCTAAAATATAACCGTTTCATTTTCCACAATTTTCTTCTTCACGCAACTGCATAATATTGATAAATGTACTGACCAATAAATGAAGATTAAAATAATATAAAGGCAAAAATAATACCTAAGTGCTAGATAAAACAACAGCTAAATAATCAATCTCTCAATTTCGCACAGCTGCATATTTATCAAACTACTAATCAATAAATGAAGATTAAAATAATGTAAAGGCAAAAATGATGCCCAAATTCTAGATAAAACACAGCTAAATAAGCTGGTACTAAAAATAGATACTTGTAGATAAATACCAGATAATACAGGGCGTTATTGTAGGATAATGACCTAGTAAAATAGAAACCCAGATAATACAGGGTGTTATTGCAGGATAATGACCTAGTAAAATAAATACCCAGATAATACAGGGTGTTATTGTAGGATAATGACCTAGTGAGTTAAGAAACAGAAGTCCTCAGTCCACCTTGATCCAGCGGCCGAGAGAGTCTGCAAGACATTCCATCCACCTGCGGAGCAACAACAAGGTCACTTCAAGGTCATAAATGTCAAAAAGCAGATGCCACAATGCACAGAATTCAAACATTCATTCACACATCGCACATTCAGAACAGCAAGGTCATGTGAAGGTGAATCAGCACCAAGGACATGACAAGGTCGGAACAGCAACAAGGTCGCATGATGGTGAATCAGCACCAAGGTCATATCATATTGTCATAACAGCAACAAGGTCATGCGAAGGTGATTCAGCACCAAGGTCATGTCACATTCAGAACAGCAACAAGGTCAGGTGAAAGTGAATCAGCACCAAGGGCATGTGAAGGTCAAATTGACAACATTGTCGTGTGAAGGTCAAACAGCACCAAGGACTTAGGTTATGAATGTTAAACAGCATCAAGGTCATGTGAAGGTCAGATCAGCAACAGTGTCGAGTGAAGGTCATATGAATGTCAAACAGCATCAAGGTTACATGAAGGTCAGAACAGCAACAATGTTGTGTGAAGGTCATGTGAAGGACAGAACAGCACCGATGCCATTGATAACCTCGTGACCTTGACTCGAGACTTACTTGAGTTTCTCGGCCTCGTTGTCTGCGCTGAAGTAGAAGGTCCGGATGTCGGGGTCAGGCGGGGTCAAACAGAAGGCGTGAGACTTCCCCCCTGTCGCCATGGGCTCCACCCGGTAACCATGGAAATGGGCCACGCCTGGAAACGGAACAGGGCAGATTAATGCAGGAATTCCGCCAAATCAAGCGAGTGGCTGATAGACCAAACTAGTTCAGAGTCCTTCTGACATTTTACCCCACTTGTAGCAAGATGAATATATAAGAAGTCATTGGTCTCACCGACAGCACGATTAGAGTTGTAGTTGGTGAAGTTGCAGTAGTAGTAGTAGTTGTAGTAGTAGTAGTAGTAGTAGTAGCAGTAGTAATAGTACAGTCATGTAGTAATACTCACCTATAGCGCGTTTAGAGTTGTAGTCGGTGTAGTAGTAGCATTAATACTCACCAATAGCGCGTTTAGAGTTGTAGTTGGTGTAGCAGTAGTAGTAACAGCAGTAGTAGTAACAGTAGTACTCACCGATAGCGCGTTCAGAGTTGTAGTAAGTGTAGTCATAGTACTGTAGTAGTAGTACTTACCGACAGCGCGTTTATAATAGTAGTAGTAGTAGTAGCAGTAGTAGTATTACTGTAACTGTAGTACTTACCGATGGCGCGTTTAGAGTTGTAGTCAGTGTAGTAGTACAAACATCCATCCTTCAGCACACAGTACCTCCTACGCCAGACTTTGTGCACGTA
Source organism: Branchiostoma belcheri (assembly GCF_001625305.1). Classification (NCBI taxonomy): domain Eukaryota; kingdom Metazoa; phylum Chordata; class Leptocardii; order Amphioxiformes; family Branchiostomatidae; genus Branchiostoma; species Branchiostoma belcheri. Next base: position 167,171 of record NW_017803024.1, read on the forward strand.
GCCCAGCTTACTCAGGTAACCATGATAGTCTGGTTCAGGGATGGAGAGGGCTGGCAGACGCACGTTGTTCATGCTGATGTCCAGCCAAACGTCCAGCTGTAGGGAAAAATTATTATTAACATATCATTAACTTCTCATTAACTTATTAACTCATTATTAACTCAGATAGCTGTGATAGTAAGGCTCTGGGATGGACAGGGCGGGCAGACGGACGTTGTTCATGCTGATGTCCAGCCATACGTCAAGCTGTATGGGGAAGAAGGTAAGTTATTATTAACTCATCATTAACTCATTATTAACTTCTCAATAACTTATTAACTCATTATTAACCCAGGTAACCATGATAGTCTGGTTCTGGTATGGACAGGGCTGGCAGACGGACGTTGTTCATGCTGATGTCCAGCCATATATCCAGCTGTATGGGGAAAATCATTAACTTATCAATAACTTATCATTAATTTATTAACTTATCATTAACTCAGGTAGCCGTGGTAGTCTGGCTCAGGGATGGAGAGGGCGGGCAGACACACGTTGTTCATGCTGATGTCCAGCCAAACGTCCAGCTGTAGGGAACAAGTTACCAACTCATCATTAACTTATTAACTAGTCACAGGAAACTGCCCGGCTCTAGGATGGACAGTGAAGGCAGACCCACATTGTGTGTGGCGTAATGGCAGAGTGCTTCACTCGGAACCAAGAGGTCCCAGGTTTGAGTCCTGACATGCCAACTATCTTGGGCAAGGCACTTCATATGATGCACATTGTTTCTACTGATGTTTGTAAAGCACCCTCTAGCAACATGACCAGGTACTGCAGGGCTAGGGGAGAGGGCAGTTTGACAGTCCAGACCTGGTTATTGCAAGGTTCTATGCTGATCTTAGACATAAAATAATCCTTCTGATGAGAGTTCTTGATGTCATTTCAGAGAAGAGCGGGTTGGGAAGAGTTTAGAGCTCTTTATATTTTTTAGTTTGTTTATTTGTTTGTTTATTCAAGGTCATGATGGGAGAGGTCAAGGTAAGATAATATGGTACAAACTAATCTTTTCTGAAAGACAAAAAAAAATCACCCCAAACTCACAGATGTTGGAATTTTTATAATTTTATTGATCAAAAGAATGACAGAGTCTCTTACTATTCTCATAATCTAATCATAGTACAAAATCATTGCTCAGTACACCAAATAACAAACTCCTGAATGTGGCTTCAAATCCCCTGCAGAGAAAGTTTACAAGTTGGGCTGCTTTAAGAATACATGTACATGGACATGGAGGATTGCCAAATTACTGAGTGGTTCGTACATTTTACACAATCATGACTGTTATACTGTGGTGTTCTAGTATTAACAGCTTCAGCAGTTGTGAAATATGGTGACTGTGCGGTTCATAAAATCAGTCACTACCAGCTGTCCCTGTGTTGCCATGGCAACAGCCCATGGCATCTCCATGTCTGTAGCGATGTGTTTGAGGAATTTTCCTGTCTTGTCAAACATCTCCACACGTCTGTTTTCACTGTCTGCCACGATGATGTTCCCTGCCCTGTCTGTACAGATGCCACGGGGAGACATCAGCTGACCTTCACCACTTCCCTCACCTCCAAACTTGAACAGAAACTGTCCGTCCTCTTTGTACACAAAGACACAGTGATTCTCACAGTCTGACACAAGAATGTTCCCCTCCCTGTCCACAGTGATGTACTGTGGTTCCTCCATCCCCTGCTGCTGACCCACAGTTCTCACAAGTGTTCCATCTGGCCTGAACACCAAAACTTCAACATGTGGGTTGCCCCAGTCTCCTGTGGTTTGTGTGATGAGGATGTGGTTCCTCCTGGTGTCCACAGCAACTCCTCTGTACCACCCTGTCTCCTGTAGGTCAAACTTCCTCAGCACCCTGCCCTGGTTGTTGTACTGTACAGCAAACTCACCAGAGCCTGAGTTCCCCACCACCCACAGGTTCCCCTCCCCGTCCAGGGCCACATCATCTGGCCTTATCTCCACTTCACCTGACACGACTGTTGGGAACTGTCGGACAAACGTTCCCTGCAGGGTGAAGACTTGGATTCCCTGCTCCCCGTTGTCTGCTACAAAAATCTCCCCTTCATCTGACACTGTAACACCAATTGGATCCTTGAACTGTCCTGTTCCTGATCCCTCTCCACCAAATGTCACCTTCTGGGGCTGAGGCTCCTCTTGCCTTTGGTTACCATGGTGATGACCTGTGCCCCTTGCTGCAGGTGCTGCTGGGATTGGTGCAGATGGGAGAGACTGGACCGTCACATGTCCCAATACTGGCACGGGGGTGTCTGAGGGCTGAAAGACAGCAGGCTGGGTTTGTACAGGAGTTGGTGCTGCTTTTCCTCTGTACTTTCCTACCACCTCTGTCAGAGCGGTTTGCTGACTGAGAAACTCGACCCCTCCCTGCTGCAGTTCTTGTTCTGCTCGATCACAGGCAGCAGACAGTTCATTGACATCTGCTGACACTCGGTCCCGTTCAGTCTGTATTTTCTCCAAGTTTTCCAGGTGATTTTGTTGCACTTTTGCCAAGAGTTCGTTGCAAGCCTGAGTGATAGCATTGTCTGTCTGCTGTTTCCGTTTATTCAGGGTTTTCTCAGTCTCTCTCAGACCTCTGATGAAGCCACAGTAACTTTCCAGAATGTTCCTCCCCTCATGGATCAAGGCCTGGACTGTAGGTCTGTTTTCCTGTGCAGCTTTTTTGATGGTTGTTAGAAGATGACGATTATGAGCCCCCTCTATGCACTCGTCACAAACTGGCATCTGACATTGTTTACAGTACATTCTGTACACATCAGTAGGGTGAAAACTGCACCTGTTTCCAGACTGGGGCTGTTCCCTTGTTTCCTCTGATGTTGTAGCTTGTTGTTGGAACCTCTCACACATGTTAGCCACTATAAGATTGTCTGGCAAACCTGCGACCCCCTGAGGTGGCAGTGTGACTTGTTGCCGACAGATTGGGCACCGGAGGGTCCCTCCCCACCCTGCAACACCCTGTAGACAGTCCTGACAGAAGGTGTGCTGACAGGGCAGCACCTTGGGCCTGGTGAACAGCTCCAGGCAGATGCTGCAGGACAGTTCTTTGCGGAATTGTGTCCCCAAATTTGACGGTGCAGCCGCCATTTTGTTGCCCCTCCCAAGCCTGTGACATCAGCCTTGAAGTGAAAAAACCTGTTTAACATCCTGTGGGTCACTAGCACAGCAGTCAGCTGACAGAATTAGCAAGGCTCCACCAAGGGCCTTCAGGGCACACCAGCCGCCATTTTGTTGACCTTAGAATCCTACAAGGTCATCTGTGCCATTTTTTTTCTGTGCACCCAAATATTTTCATAGGTTTGCGTAAGTAAAGATGTTAAATGTTGCATATTTTTAGAATATATTTAGTGTCTGCATTGTTAGAGTACCTGGCATTTTGTTGTCCTTAGAATCCTGCAAGGTCATCTGTGCACCCATTTTTTTTCGCAGGTTTGCGAATGTAACGTTAAAGATGTTAAATGTTGCATACAGTTCTTAGAATATATTAGTGTCTGCATTGTTATAGTACCTGGAATTTTGTTGTCCTTAGAATCCTCCAAGGTCATAAAAAAGGTCTGCCGGGAAGTGAACAATTTTTTCTTTGGCTCAGTATTGTGGGATAGATTGGCTATATGGGTTTAAAGAACTGCAACCTCAGTCACATCTTTTAACATTACCTATCATTAAGTTCATCTGTGTTGGTGGTTTCATGTTTAAAGTTAAAACTTTTGATCCAACACAAAGAAATTCTCCCATATATAGCCTCCTGTGCAGGCCTCCGGGCAGGTGGGAGTTTTGATACTGAGTTTTGTAGAATGTTTAACACGTTCTTTTGCCGGCCATCCTACAACCAGCCGCCCAGAGAAGGTTTGTATTCGCGAAGCTATCTCACCTAGAGCTTTCGACCAGTCACTCTGGTCTTTCTCAGTAGACTGACCCAGTGAAGCTTGTCACATGGCTTCTTTGAAGTGTGACGTCAACACTGGGTCAAAGAAAGTTCTAGAATTAAGACTTAACAACCTTGTTATTATCACTTATCTATCACTTCACAACAAGTTTGATGACATACCTTAGCAGACTGTGCAGATGCTTGGTTCAGGAGCTGAGACCACCTAAAAACACAGAAAGGTTCTTTTAATAGTTACTCATTTTATTCTTTGTTTCAGGCCAAAGACCAATATAAAAGAAGGGAAGAGTACAAAAATACAGACACATAGAAAAATTTGTCGATGAAGGTTACACATCCAGGTAATATGATATGCCAAAAAGTCAGATGTTTCAGCTACATGTAGCATCCACTAGCTTTTGTCAGTCACTAGTCAGTTAGTGGATACTAGCTGAAACGTCTGACGTTTTCAAAATCATATCCAGTTGCTTGAGTAACTGCTTTTTGGCATGTAGAAAAATTACTGAAAAAAAACAACAACATAGCTTTAAAGTGCAGAGAAGTGCTAATTGCCCCTAACCTTGACCTCTAACTCTAAGATGATAAGAACTTTACTTTAAGACATCCTTACATGTCCATTTCCTCCTCTGATCCTGCTGAGAAGTAGTAAGTCCTGGTGTTGAAGCGGCTGGCCTTGAAGGCGTGAGTCCTCCCGATCTCGTGAGCTGGTGTAATCGTGTAGTTGGCTAGAACAATTGTGCCAAGGGGTTCCTTGTCCTGTAGCAGGAAATACAGAATGATTTTACTTTAGTAATACTCGAAATTCACACACACACAAGCATACACCCTCACACACACACACACTCACCCCCCTCCACACACACACACACACACACACACACACACAAACACACACACACATACACGCACGCACGCATACACACACACACAAAAAACACAAAACAGAAACACACAGAATCACACACACACAGACACACACACACAGACACACACACACACAAACACACACAGAATCACACACACACACACACACAAACACTTACACACACACATACACACACACACACACATACACACACACACTCACACACACATATAGAGAAACAAACACATGCACACCCACACCTCAAAACAACATGAAACAAGTAAAAAAAACAACATAAAACCCAGAAAATAAAACCCCATGCACATGGTCTGCTCTGGTAATTCTTACTCTTACCACGGCCAAGTCAGAGGTCAGTATTTGGAGAAGAAGAAGAGGAAACTGAGCAAAAACAATATGTTTTCCTTTGGTAAATACTAGCATAACTCACCTCCTGTGTTTTATAGTAGTACAGTGTGTTGTCCTTCTTGAGCACAAACCAGCGTTTGCGCCACTGTTTGCCGACGCGCCCCCCCGACAGCTTGTGCAGGTAACCCGTGGCAACCGGCTCCCCGCCCATGTCCCGCAGCGTGTTCCCCAAGGTCGTGGCCACAGTCAAGGTCAGACGGTCTGTCGGGCCTGGAGGTCAACAAGGAAAGGCATTTATTTTGCATCTATTTACATTATTTAAGCGGATTGGACAAAAATCAAATGTGCTTATAGAAGTCTTCTCCTCTAAAACAAATATAATGCAATACATTTGCAATGACAACAAGAGAAAAGTATTTCTGAAACAAGGTCAGGCAGTCTGTTGGACTTGGATGAAAACAAAAAAAGTCATTAAGTATTTCTTCCCAATTTCTTTTAAATAGGATTGGATGAACAGGACAAAATTCAGGTTTGTTGTATGCCCCTAAAATAATTACTGAAAAAATCTAAAAAGATTTAATTAAAAATCAAATAGAATCCCTCTACTCAAGAATCATAATTATATAGAAACAAATACATTTGACATGAAAACAAGACAAAAGTAATTTCTGAAACCTCCTTCTAAAAACCTAGAGTCTTCTTACACAACACAAGAGGTTGATGTGCAGTTCTGGGCTAAGTTGATAGGTGGCATCGCTAAGATGGAGGCTGCATCTGACAGCATCAGAACACACACTTACCCTGTTTGATGATGGTGACAGCATCCGAGTGTTTACAGTCGGTGACATCACGGTTCTGTACAGAAGTGAGAATGTCGCCCACACGAATCCCTGCTCGCTCTGCTGGACTGTCTGTGAGGCATGGAAAAATCACATCATTAGAAACTAGTAAGGTAACATTTGCAAAGCAAATACATGACGTTTTGACTGCACACGGTCTAGCTACTAGTACTGCTGTGTTTATTCTTACTCTTATCACATTCATATACTAGAAACTTTTGAAAATTGCAAAGGAGATGCATAATGCTTACCTTAACAAGGTCTAGCCCAAGAAATTACTGTACATTTTATTCGTACTCAGTCAAATACAGTTGTATGCATGGTGAGCAGGCTCTCCAACTTCGTTCTGCTACATTATGTAACCTAATACCACAGGGTTACAAGGTGGTGCTACAGCACCAGTTACCATAGTGACAAACATCTGGTTCAGGTCGTTGACCTTACGTGTGTGTTTGCCATGGCAACGAGAGAACCTGAACCCACCTTTGTCCACCTCAGTGATGACGATTGGTCGAGACTTCTGGATGCGGAAACCGAACTGGACCCCGGGCTGCTTCATTAGGTGGATGGTCCTCTCACGAACTGTAAACAAAAACAATAACAACAACAGTCGTCATGACAACAGAACTGAACCCTGGGCTGCTTCGCAAGGTGGATGGTCCTCTCACGAACTGTAAACAACAACAACAGTTGTCATGGCCACAATAACAGCAGTTGTTGTCAAGGTTACTCATTCCCTAGTAGCATTGTTACTATAGTTACACTTTTTTTTGGTCCTTAGAATAGATTCTATTGCTCTGGTTACTGACTTATCTGCGACATTGTTGCTACAGCTACCAATCTCCCAGGGATACGGTTGCTATAGTTACCCACCAGACCCAGTACCATTGCTATGGTTACCAACCCAGTGAAAAGACTGTTGCCATGGTTACCAAATACTTGTTGTGGTTACCGACACACATGGTTTCTATGGCTGTCTGCCATGGCCATGGTTATTGTGGCCATGGTTACCATGGTTATGGTTACCGTTCCATGGTTACTGGTGCCATGGTTACTGTCACTATGGTTACCGTCACCAAGGTAACAGGCGCCCTGCTCACTGTGTTCAACATAGCCATGGTTACCGTCACCATGGTTACCATAGCCACGGTTGCTGTTCAAAATCGCCATGGTTACCATAGCCATGGTTACCCACCTGCGGGCGGCAGGTTGGCCAGTCTCCAGCTGCTGCCCTCTGACCTCTTCCTGCGGCTGGCGTTTCGGTACCGCTGCCGGAACGACGCTTCGGACAGAGTTGTGCCCGTCGACTCACGGCCTGGCTGCCGCCGGCTGAACCCGCCTGTAAGGTCTGGGGAAAAAATTGTTAAAACTTTCAGTATTATACCAAAATTTTCGTTAAAAATTTCCTTCAGAGTTCCTGTAGCGCTGACAGAACGAAGCTTCGGACAGAGTCGTGCTTGTCGACTCACGGCCCGGCTGCCGCCGGCTGAAACCTCCTGTTAGGTCTGGGGGAAAAAGATTGAGATTCTTAAAACTTTTATTAGACCAAAATTTTCCTTTTTTAAAAAAAATGTCTGTCTTGCATGACGTGCTGTGCTCACATACACATGTATACATGTACCTTTACCGATGCACTTACCGTCATCTTTGTCAGTGGATGTCCCCATGCTGTGCATGACGGGGGAGCCTTTCGGAGTGGACTGGGCCGAGGGAAGCTCCTCACACACACGAACGCGCGAACACACACACACACACACTAACACACACACACACATATCATTGTAAACCACTCACCGTCATCCTCATCAGTAGATGTCCCCATGCTGTGCATGACGGGGGAGCCTTTCGGAGTGGACTGAGCCGAGGGAAGCTCCTCATCGTCGCCTACATAGATCCAGTTATTGGCACGGTAACTGTCGTCAAACACACCTGTAAACAACAACAACAACAGACCTGGGGTAAACAAACATGTCAACAACAACAGAGGTCAATAAACACACCTGTAAACAACAACAGTTAATAAACATATCTGAAAAAAAAAACACCTAGAAACAACAAGTCTTAGAGATTTGTCACGAGAGTCCATACAACATTTACAAACTCTCTAGCCTACACGTAGTGCCATATTAAAAGCATTCATGGAAAACATCTATGAGCAATAGTCATCAGGTTGGACGCTGAATAAATAGACTGTTTTTTTACACAACCAAGTCTTTTAGTCTTTTATTCAGCCAACGTTTTGGCTGAATAAAATTGCGTACCCGTCTGTCACCTTCCTCAGGGCAATTCTGACTGGTTCACATTGCACTGCTGCACAGGTGTCTTAAAAACAGTTGAAGTCTGACAACCACTCTTGTCTAGTGCTGTGTACCTAAACCCTCATTTAGATTCGAGTTTAGGTTTAGGTTCAGTTCCGGACTGGTACACAGCACTACACTTGTCTGGTCTCCTGGGCTTTTCTCTTCAAGACATTTCTGAAGATGTCTCACCTGTTGTCTCTTCTCCTTCTCCATCTCCCACGTCTGGAACCCTCTTCCAAGTCGTCTCAACGCCCTCCACATCTAAATAACAACAACAACATCATCTAATTTATAACAACAACAACATAAACAACCCTAATTTTGGGTTAGCTAACCGTAATTTTACAACAATCAAAAATCTAAAAGAGTAGGGGAACTTCCCGGTGTGAGTGGTTCAAACCTTACAGTCCAGTCTTAAGCAGCTTGTACTTACATGTACAAAACTGGTGTGTACAGTTACACCTAAAAAAAAGTGGTTTACCAGTTATGCGAAACAAACAAAATCATTCAACAATCATCTAATTTACAACAAGCAGCATTCGGCCCACATCTCAAAACCACTTCCATGTTGTCTCTACACTCTTTCTTGTGTAAATAACAAGAAAACTTGCAAGATTAGCCCTGCAGGGCTAAAAGGCTTCGAAATAAATGAAACAAACTGACCAGTTTTTCCGCTGCCCTGTTGATGTTTGATGACCACGTTGATCTCCTCCCATCTCCACTTCTCGTACGGACCCCCGGGCTCCCTCCCCTGACCCTGGGGAACTCTCCCCTCACTCTGGGGACTTGCAAGCTCGGGGTCCGACTCAAACTCTGAGGGGAAATCATGAATGAATGAATGAATGCTTTGTGAATGAATGGTTCATTCAAATTAAAATCATGGCAATGCTTAGTGAGGGTAAAGCTTATAAAGGTGTCAACAAAAAAAGGTTTCTTTCATTTGAATTTCAATTACATAACATTTTTGTTTATTCACTTCAATTTTCAGCTGAAAACAAGGCTCATACAAAATAGTCAAAACTCTAACCATGACCATAGAATGTTGCTAAAATGGTCTAATGTATAACACTAGGAAGACTGTAATGATTCTTACAGAACGTGGATTGAACATGAACCTATATTTACCTGTCAAAAACACATTGATAGTATTACTAAAATGTCTTATAACAAATCATGCCACTGGCAAAGAAACCAGGCAATGTGCTCTCCTTAAAATGTTGTAACAACGAAGCATGCTAAGAACTCCTGACAAACACACACGCCAGGTAAAACATCACAACTGGCTCAGGCTTACAAGGGTTAAAGAACCAACAAGTCAAGAAAATAATGATAACAAGCCTCATGCCTTTCCAAAATAACTGAAGGAACTGAAAGTCATCATGCTTAACAGTAATGTGTGGAAAACTGAAAAACAACATCAGGCAAATCAAACAGCTCACATGCCTTCAACAAAATATAAAATAATATAATGGTAACTTGTCATGCCCAACAGCCAGGTGTGGAAAACACAGCAGCCAATGAAAACATTCCTGCTGCAACTTGACCAATCAGCAGGCAGTACAGCAGGCAGCAGCCAATCACAGACCATAACTGTAGTAATCAGCAGGCATTGACCAATCAAAACATTACTGCAACTTGACCAATCAGCAGGCAGTATACAATGTCATGTAACAGGCAACAGCCAATCACAAACCATATCTTGAACAAACAGCAGGCTGTACAGCAGGCAGCGACCAATGAAAACATTGCTGCCACAAATCAACCAATCAGCAGGCAGTACAGCAGGCAGCAGCCAATCAGCAGCCAGCGCGGTACCTGTCTGGCAGCCGCCGTCGCGGTACACCGTGATCTCCTCCAGCGTGGGTCGCCTGTCGTCATGGGTCGTGATGTCATCTCTTGTGGGTCGGAGGTCACCATGTGTCATGACCTCATCACCATGGGTTGTGACCTCATCCCGCGTGGGCCGCCGGTCGGCGTGGGTGTGTCCCCGTCGGCGCTCGCTGGACCGCCGGGCGGGAACGCGGCTGATGATGACCCGGTCGGACGGCGCGTGGGGCGAGCGTCCCGCCCAGACCTCGAGGAAATCATCCTCGCTCTCAACCTCCTCGTCCGTCTGCACCTCCTTGTTGCTTAGCGATGAAGACGCCTGCATCGTCTGGACCGATATCGTCCGGGAGGTCCCTGGGTGGGTTGAACCCGGGTGTGCGGCGCCGTGGGTTGGTTCCTGGTGCAAGGGCAGGGCATCGCTGGCCTTCGCTTCCCCCTCCGACTCCAGAACTCGGTCGATGGCTTCGATGATGTTCTTGAGTCTCTCATACGGCCGATCTTGTCTGGACAGCGGCACGGCGGCCCTCTGGCCTTCCAGCTCGATGGTCAGCTCTCCTGGACGGTTTGAACCGGCTTCAGCTGCTCTGATTGGCTGGATGCTGGCTTGATTGACAGGTGAGCTAGGACTAGGGGCTCTGATTGGTTGGCTGAGATTTTGATTGACAGGTGAGCTAGGACCTGGGCTTCTGATTGGTTGATTGGGGGGTGAGCTAGAACTAGGGTCTCTGATTGGTTGGCTGAGATTTTGATTGACAGGTGAGCTATAACTAGGGACTGTGATTGGTTCACCAACAGCTTGATTACCAGCTGACCTATACATAGGAGCTCTGATTGGTTGACTGAGATTTTGATTGACAGGTGAGCTATAACAAGGGGCTGTGATTGGTCGACTGACAGGTTGATTGACAGGTGTCAAGTCTTTCTCGGAGCCTTTCAGAACTTGCAAAGCTTCGGACACATCTGCAAGGAAGGATGCAGTCTGGTCATCTCCGAGGGACAAACGCCCTTCCACCCCCTCGGGCGAGAGTGGAACATTCCGTTCCACCCCCTCAGGTGGGAATGGAACAGCCCGTTTGTCCCCCTGGGAGGACCCCTGTGTATTGCTGTATTGCGTACCCCCCTCTAGAAGCTGTGTAATGCTGTGAGCGATGTCGTTTAACACTGCCTGCACTGTGGGGTCAGATTTAGGGCGGACATTTTGATCATCATCATCGCGATGTTCTTCCGCTGCCTGTTCTGCCGCCAAGGTCAACAGCTCAAGGTTATCTACCTGTACCTCTTCAGATTCACTATACACCTGGGGAACACCTAAGGTAGATACCTGCAAAATACCTAAGCTAGACTCCTGAAGAACGCCTTTGCTAGATACTTGTGAAATACCTGCGCTATAGGTTGTAGATACTTTGGATACACCTGCACTAGATTGCTGTGTAACACCTAAACTAGACACTTGTGAAACACCTGCACTAGATACCTTATGAACACCTGGGCTAGTCTGTAGGATATCACCTATCATCCTTAAAGTTTTCCCACTATCTGAGTAGGAAGAACTTGTTTCTTCTGTGTGCTTTACAGTATCTAATGTCTGAGATGGTAGCATCTCTTCTGGTTCTGTCAAATCTAAAACTTTTCCTCCCTCATCCTTTCTATAAGTATAACCTCCTCCTCCTTCCCCTAGCTGACTCAAGGCATCGTCAAAGATTGCAGCTAGCTTACTCTTAGTCTTAGACCCCTTTTCTACTTCTTTATCAGACGTCTTAGGCTGTCCAGCATCTCTAAGAAACTGTCTAACGTCTCGTAAGGAATCGTTTTCACTGCTAGAGAGCGAGAGTTCCTCCTCAATGCCGAGAAAAGCTTTCTCCATTTCACTCAGCTGTCTGTCTGAATCACTGTGACAATCTGGTCCATCTATTCTCCCCATCCCACTAAGCTGTCTGTCTGAATCAGTGTGACAATCCCTGCTCTTATCTGGTCCATCTCTTCCCTCTAACTTGCCCTTACCTGTTATCTCTCTCCCCACACTTCTCATTTCTTCCCCTTCTCCCATCAGTTTGTCCTTCAGAACATCAGTAGGCTCAGGTTTGACCTCTGCCACCGTCACGACCTTCCCCACAAGGTCGTCTCCCGCCCCTCCCCGTCCCGCCGCCTTCCCAGCATGCAGTGCGACTTCCGGGGTCTCCCTCGGCTCCACCCTGGCCTCAACTCCCAGCATGCCCCTCTCTGGTGCAGCCTCTGCTCTGGTGGTTGCCATGGCAACTCCCGCATCCACACCGTCATCGTCTGTTGCTACGGCAACGGGTTTCTCCGCCGCATCGCTGCTGTGGTCGTCAGATGTTGAGGAGGAGGAACCCTTTCTGAACCAGCTTCGCTTTTCTTCTTCTTCTTCTCCTTTTCTTTTTTCACGTCTGCCGTCCCTTCTTCCTCCGCAGATGCCTTCTCTGGAGGAACGTCAACTGCCCTCTCCTGGTACCTGGCTTCCATAGCTGGAGCAGTCTCCTGAAGGTCATCTGTTGTGACCTTGACTTGTGCAGGTATGGCGGAAACTTCAGCGACCCTCTCCCGACGTACTTCAGACTTAATTTCCGTCACGACAGTCTTGGTTTCAGAGACGACCTCTGTGGGCTGTTTCACCTCAGCCTGAAGGTCAGCGGTGCCCCCCTCCCCACTCTCCAAGGTCGTGGGGCCAGCTGAGAGCCGCTTCACCACCGTGATGGTCGTATCCCTCCCCGGGAAGTGCATGTAGTTCAGCTTGTACTGGGAGGTCGCGCCGGGGTCATGACCTTCAGACGGCTGCTCGAAGGTCGCGACAGTCTCCCGCACCGGGGACAGGTTCGATACGATGACCTCCGGTGACTTTGGCGTGACCTCCTCCCTGACCTATAAGAGAGAGAGAAAGAGAGAGAGAGAATGGTTTATTCAATATAAAAAAAATGCATAATGTTTACCTTCACATATGGTCCGCTCTATTAATTCTTACTCAAACACATTCATATATACATGTATATGGTCAGACAGGAGTCTAAATCCCTCCTGCTATGAAATTGCAACATTATGAAACCCAACACCAGTTACCATGGTGAGAGACGTCAACAAATCAGGTCATTGGCTAGGTCATGATCAGAGCTTAGTGTTTGGAACAGAAGAGGAAGAAGAAACTGAGTGAAAACAATATGTTTTCCTTCGGTAAACATAAAAAACAGTGTGCGGGAGGAGGAAAGAAGCCTGTAGGGCTTGTACCATGTCCTCCAACTTTAAACATACTAAATATTAATCATTGAGGCTAATTATAAATAAAGAAAACTTAGATATAACACAAAACAAACACTAAATAATAATCATGAAGCCAACAAAATAAAATATTAATAGCTAATGATAAATAAATTAAAGAAAACCTACTAGTAGATATAACCAAAAATGTACCTCTTCCTCCATCTTGAGTGGTCTGATCTCAAAGTCTTGAGAAGACTCCACCACTGCTGCCTCCCGATTCGCTGCCTTGGTTTTCTGCACAGTCTGGGAGGATGCTACAACCGCAGCCTCTCTCCTCACTACAGTGGTGTGTGGTACAGCATACTGTGGACTGGTACTGGTGGTTGTAACATGCTGTGTCGCTGGTGTTGTACCAACAGACATGTAGGTGGTGGTTGTGCCTTGCTGTGTATCTGGGGTTGTAACTCCAGGGATGATGTAACTGGTGGTTGTAGTACTTGTACCATGTTGTGTATCTTGTGTTGTACCACCAGGCATGTAGCTAGTGGTTGTAACATGCTGTGTGTCTGGTGCTGTACCACCAGGGATGGTGTAACTGGCTGATGTGCTGTACTGTACAGGGCTGCCATCCACAGTCACATAGCCGGTTGGTGTTGTGTACTGTGTCTGTTGTGTTGCAGCCCTACTCACATAACCAGTGGTTGTAACATGCTGTGTATCTGTTGCTGTAACTCCAGGGATGTAGGTGGTTGTAGCACCACCAGGGATGGTGTAACTGGTGGTTGTATCTGATGTTGTAACACCAGGGATGTAGGTGGTTGTTGTAAGGTGCTGTGTATCGGTTGTACCAACACCAGGGATGGTGTAACTAGTGGATGTGCTGTAGCTTCCTGATGATGTGTACTGCATGGTGCCTGGTTGAGCCAGGGCGGTTGTATCCGGTTGGCCGTTGCCATGGTGACTGGTTGTCATGGTTTCTGTGACGACCGTGGGTGTCGGCCCGACCAGCGTGAACTTTGCCCCGTACATTTCGATGGTCTTGAAGGAAGAGGAAGAAGAGTAGAGCTTGTATTCTTGGGTGATCGTTTCTTCGCTTGTTGTGATGTCTTGGGAGCTTGTGGAAATGTCTTGGCCGACATCTTGGAAGGAAGGAACGGAGATCTCCTTGGTGATGACCTTGCAAAGAAGAAGGAATCTTTATACAACTTGCAGACTTTTTTTTATTCAGAAAAACAATTATACAAATACAAATATAGAACTAGATAGGTAACATTTGCAAAGCAAATGCATTATTTTTTACCTCCACACATGGTCTGCCCTGTTAATTCTTACTCAAACACATATATATGGTGACAGGAGCCTAAATCCCTCTTACTATGAAATTGTAACATGATGTAACCCAACACCAGTTACCATGGTGACAGACGTAAACAAATAAGGTCATTGGCCAGGTCAGAGGTCAGAAGAGGAAGAAACTGAGCAAAATCACTCTGTTTTCTTCGGTGAACATAATAAAATGACGTACCTTCCTCACAGCATGGGTATCTGGGGCATGATCAGCGGTGGTGTCGGTGTAGGTGTAGGATGGACGGGAAAACACGCTGCTTGTGGTCTGTGTGGGAACCGAGCGATGTTCCAGTCCCCCAATCACGAGATACTCCAATCCCGCCTGGCCATGTGCTCCGAATCGGATTTCGGAGGGATGGGGAGCGCTGGAGCGGTTTGGACGAGTTTCTCGGCTCTCGAGCTCGGCCTCCATCTTGGCGTAGTCTGTGGGAGTCACGTTGGCATCCAGCAGTCTGGCCTTTTCCACAATGTACCTGAGGTGTGTAGAGGTTTTACATATTGGTTTGTCTAGAAAAGACCCAAGTGTGAAAATGATGGTTCAAATGGGATAATCCAAGCCATTTTGGGGGGCTTCAAGCAAGAGGAGAAGTATACATACAGATTGATGAATAATTATCCACTTTCATATTACATATTATATGTTGAAGATCACTTCTCGAATTTTGTAATTGTAAACTAAGTAAGTAAGTATTTAAGTGTATATAAGAGAAGGATTGCAAAATAAAAAAGGAGCGCACAAATGTATATTTCCATGACTAATAGATGGTCTAAACAAAAAACAAGTAGACAAACACACCTATCCCCCAGTGGAGACCTCCTGCGTAGAAACTCTCCCTCCAGCTGACCCCCCTCTGGAGTTTTTCGCTGACGTGGTCTCCCCCTCTCTCCGTCCCTGCGATGTTCCGGAGATGACTCTGGGCTGGCCGGGCGCGCAGACGTTGGGCTTAGGTATGTGGGCGAGGTTGGGGGGGATTTCGGGGAGGTCTGGACCCCCTGCTCCACTGGGAAGGAGATTTTGATCATCCTGGCGGCATCGGACGGAGCAGAGTCACGGGGAGGCAAGATTTCTGGCCTGGAGGCAAAAGCAGGAGCTGCTTGGAGCTGAGCTTCCTGCTGGTAGGGAGCGGCGGCCATGTTGTCAGCTGGAGCGAAGGCAAGGTCATCCACAGGTCGTGCGGTGACAGCAAGGTCGTCTCCAGGCCTAGGGGCGTAAGCTGACCCTTCGACACGAACAGGTTTCTGCTCATCTGCATCTTCAGGGCTTCTTCGTAGTTTTTCTTGTTTCCCCCGCGGATCCCTGTCTAAGGAAGCTTCTCTCAGTTGGAGGGTTCCATCTTCTCCTTCAGGAGACTGTCTTTGCCCCTCCCTCTCCTTTTCTGCCGCTTTCTTGTTCTTTCGTTCCTTCTCCTTCTTCTTCTCCTTTGCCTCCTTTTTCTTCTCGCCTTCCTGAGCACCTTTCTCTGCATCTTCTTTTCCCTTCTTCTTACCTCCAAACACCTACGTACATGTAACAACAAAAAAGAGGCACCGAAAAGTCACGAAAATGCAAATGATTTGCTGATTTGTGCTCATTTGCATTTTTGTGACTGCACAAATGCACCCCTAACCCATGAACACTGTGCTTTACTTTTACATGGATCCAGTTCACTTTTACAAAACTATAACATATCAACAATGTCTTGTCAACTTAGTATCTTTCATGTGTCCATGTTTGTTGAATATTGAGGAGAGAAATTTCACAAGCATATTTGCTATTTTTTGGACTTTTTAACCAAATTGAAAAAAATAAAAAAGAATATCACCTTCTTCTTCTTCCCCTTCTCCTCAGCCTCTGGAGTTCCCCCTCTGCGACCTTCATCCCCAGGTTTGCCCGTGGTTCCGGGTCCTCGCCGCTCCAGGCTGCCCTCAGCGCCCCTCCCGGTGCCTGCAGGTTTGGCAGGGCTGCCCTTTGCGTCCCTGCCTGGTTTTACAGGACCCGCCAGATGAATGGCTTCGATTGGCAGGTCCGTTTCCATGGCAATGTCACGGGGCTTCCTGGTTGGCTCCTGTCGGGCGCGTTTTGTCGGAGGCTGGTCCACTTCTTCAACAACGATCCTGGGGACATCTCCTTGGGCTACTCCTGCAGAACAGGAACAAGAAATTATTACAGAGGCCATCTACATCAGGGCATTGTCCTCAACAAAGATGGGAGATGCCACAGACTTTCTGCAACCTACAATCCATTGCTTACAGACTCACAGGTATCATCTGCGTGATGTGACATCACAGAAGCAATGGATTGCTTATTCGTTGACCATTTTTGGAGATGTACAGTCAAAGATTTGGGTAAGTCCAATTTGTTGTGTCGGAAGTTAATACTAGTTCAAACTTGCTTCATAATGACTTCTGCTACGTTGAACACAGATTTTCATGACAAGAAACAGAACCTTACCTTCATCCTCGCCCTGTTCCTGTTTCTTATCATGAAAATCTGTGTTTAACTTTAAAACTTTCAATTGTGTTCGCCTGGAGTTAATCAGTTGAACATGAACAACTTCGCAGACATAGCTGGTAATACAGTAGTAAAAAAGTACAGTCATACACATACATAATACAAACGAATAAGTAAATACAGTTACCTTCGTCCTCGTCTAGTTCCTCAGGAATCTGCAGACAGGACAGCAGGTTCCTACTCGGCTGGCGGGAGGGGGACTTCATCCGTCCCTCCGGCCCCCCCACCATCACAGACTTGGGACGGCCCGGGCGGTCCAGGGTCTTCGCTTTCTCCTCATCGTAAGGTTCGTCTACGTTTATCTCTGACAGGACCTGGGGACATCATATAGTAGATCAGGCTTTTAGCTAGAATTTTTAGTAAGGAGGTGTTTTAGAATTATTTTATTGTATGCTATATGCAGCAGAGCCATGGAACAAGTGGCACAGACACAAGGTTTTTAGTTTTTTTAATATTTATAAGCTCTCAAATACTACTTCATTTTGAGTTGGAAAGTATGAGGAATTTGAGTTTTTTCCTTCATCAACAACATCATTTTTGTATTCACAGTAAAACTGAAGGGAAGCATGTGTGCATTGCACTAACAGAAAAGAATTGGGTGCATGCACAGCTCCAAATAAATATGTGAGCACTAAGCACCAAGGAAACCAGATGAAAACCGGACAGTGAGAAAAGTAAGGTGCACATGCACCCTGTATTTCTAGCCCTGAATTAACAGATTTCATGCAATGCTGTATGTCACATGCAACCTGATTACAATAACTATAATTTGAACTGATCTGTTCAGATTACAGGCAAGTAGAGATCCTAAACAAACAAACCGGTTCTGAGTACGGTCGTGTGCGGCGCTCGCGGTCCAGTTTCTTGGGTCGGCGCGGCACCAGATTCTCATCCCCTCCACCTCGAGCTCCTGCTCCTCCGGATCGGAACGCCGGGTACTCCTCCTTCCACTCAGCCTTGGAGTAGATCAGCCCGCCTTTCTTAGTCACCTTCGTCTGCTTCTTCTTACCCATCTTGGAACCGTGTCTTAGATCTTATAAAATGTCTCAGATCTCAGGAGAAGTTTTAGTGTTCAGGAGTCACTTCTTGACCTGTAAGGAACAACAAAATATCTTAGATAGAACAATTTCTTAGCTCTCAGGAGATGTCTTAGTGTTCAGGAGTCACTTCTTGGCCTGCAAGGAACAACAACATATCTTAGATAGAACAATGTCTTAGCTCTCCGGAGATGTCTTAGTGTTCAGGAGTCACTTCTTGGCCTGCAAGGAACAACAACATATCTTAGATAGAACAATGTGTTAGCTCTCCGGAGATGTCTTTCTTAATCACCTTAGTCTGCTTGTTCTAGAACCTTGTCTTAGACATTAGGAGATCTCAGGAGGTGTCTTAGCGTTCAGGAGTCACTCTTCAGCCTGTAAGGGCCCTAGAAAAATGTACACAGTACTTGGCAGTCGGTTGAGCAACCAGACAACCTAATAAACAGCTGTGAAGGCATAAACAAACAACAGTAAACCGATCAACAACTGAAACCACAGATTGGCACATGGCTGTGAACCAATCAACAAACAACTACAGGGATGTACTGTAAACTCATCTCCAAGCAGATGTTTTGGTGGCTGCCAGACACTATAAAATTAGACTTAGAAGTTAGAGAGTTACTGATTAGTAAGTTAATTTCCAAGCAGATCATACGGTGGCAAGGCAGTATTCATTGGCCAGAGGAGTGTCCATTAGCCACCGGTGGCCGTACAAACTCCTCTGGCTAATGGATAATGTCTTGCCACTAAAGGGATCTGCTTGGAGATTATTAATAAGCATCAAATTGGCAAGACAGTATCAAAATTTTAAATTGCCAGAGAGTATTACTAAATACCACTGTTTGACTGGTAAAAAAAATTCAGTTGCAAAAAAGGAAGCCTGCCAAAAAAAATGAAAAAGACATACAAAAGTTGAAACCCAAACCTCTGCTTGTAAACTGATGTATGTACAACCAACATCATTCCAACAGTAAAGCTCCAAAGGGGGGCCATTTACATTAGGACTAGCAGCTCGTTACCAGGTCGTTACATTAATTAGATTAACCTAGAACTAGGCCACCCTGAGAGGCCCACCATGGCTTGTTGATAAACAGTTGGAGATCTGCAGGTCCTAATTTCACAGATAAGGAACTAATTAAGTCCTAATCAACAGTAATTAACTCATAATCAATGGACTGTTTCCTTAATTAACAGTTGGTGTCAGTAATTAAGATTGCCAACATGTGTTCTTTTCTTAAACATCTCTCAAAACACATAAACAGATGATGAACAGATAATAACAACTAAATTTCAGTTGTAAAAAATTTCATTTGTAAAAGTAAAGAAGCTTGAACATTATGAAGTAGTTTAACTGTAATTTTTAACACAGGAGATTTGGACTTACCCAAAGTTTTGACTGTGCAACTCCAATCTTTGTTAAGGAATGAGCAATACATACACACACAAACACGCAGACACACAAACACACACATGCACAAACACACGCGCACGCACACACTCATACACACACACACAATCTCTTGTGTTGGAAATTACAGTTTAAATTGCTTCATAATGACTTCTACCAACACAGATGAACTTTCAAGACAAGGAAAGAACATGTCTAGCCTGTAGCTATTGGTTATTTCTATGTATACTGTAAGACTAGTTACTGTACATTCTTCCCTACACCCTGGACTGTTGCCACTAATGACAGCCAGACCTGGCCAAGTCTGACCTCAATCAGCATAGACTGGAAACAATAAACCTGAGTTCTCATGTCTGGAATGATTGGGAGGGCCTTTTTAGTCTTCATGGTCTGTAGGCAGCCTCCCCAAATCATCTTTTGATAATCAGTACATTAGCCGTAAGTGTTCCTAATCAGCTCTGAGAATTCAACATAATTCGTAATCGGCGATGGAAATTTTGTGTAACTCGTAATCAGTACCCCCCATGCAGGCCCTCAATTGGAACTACTCTCACACCAGCCTGTACCTCCTCCAGCCCCCATAATCAGCCCCAAGTTCCCAGCAGAATGCAGGTCGGAATGTTGAGGAATGCGGCGGTCACTAAATCACACAGGAGTTCAGACTCCACCCTGTAAGCCCTAGGTGCCAAGGGACACAAATCGCTTACATACCGACCTCTAGAACTTATACATGTACACCATAAGGGCTAAACTTACATATCACAACTGATGATGATATTATCATCATCAGCCATACTCATATACAGGACCAGTCATTTCATACACACTAAAATCACACAGGAGTTCAGACTACGCCCTGTAAGGCTGGGGTGCCAGGAGACCCAAATGTCTCGAATACCGACCTCTACATGTACATATCTCATAATCCTATACAGGGCTCCATATCTCATGGTTATACCGATATATCTCATATACAGAACCCACATGGCTCACATACCAACCTGCTTACCTCCATATCTCATGGTTATACATGTACGTCATGTACATGTACACAAGTCATACACAGAGCCAAACATCCAAATCATCATCAGTCATACTCGCATACTGACCTCTACATACGTACATATACCAGGGTCCCATATCTCATGGTTATACACAGGACAAGGTCGATATATCTCATATGTAGGACTCACATGTCTCACATACCAATCTCCATATCTCATGGTTATAATAATATGCTGAAACGAAGATCCATATCATCATCAGTCATATACACAGGGCTCCATATCTTCTGGTTATGACTGGGCCAATTTATCTCACACGTCTTACATACCAACCTTCATATCTCATGGTCATACACTGGGCCAAATATCCATATCACAGTCAGTCATACTCATATACAGGACCAGGCAGATACATATTATATATCTGGTACTCTCCAAGCAGAGGTTGATGGGGAAGATTGTTACCTTTGTATAACGTCAATAAATCTTCCCATTTATATGGCCCATTTTTTTTTGTCGCTACCCCAACCTGGCCAATGGATACTGCCCGGCCAACTTGATACTGTCTTTTTGCCACCCTATAATCTGCTTGGAGATTGCATATCTTTTACACAGGTCAAAAAAAAAAATCCATATCACTACTAGTATCAGTCATATATACAGGACCAGTCTGATATATCTGGTCCACAGGACTTGACCCCAAACGACTTGTGCTGACAAGTCTTCTCCCTCCTGTGTGAAGTCTGACTTTGGCCTTGTCTCATGTCTGCCTTCTCTCACAGTTCAAGTTCAGAAGTTCATGGTCGTGAGCTTCTGACATGTCTCACCAACCTAACAATTCCAGATTTAGCCAGTTACCTCCGGCGCAGACCAGCAAACACACATGGTCAAACTTTCCTCGCATTCTTAGCTAAAAATCCACCTTCAATTCAGGCAAAACTTTTTCAACTCTTCATTCCTTGTCATGATCAACTCCATGATCTGTATGGTTAGATCACTAGAGATCGCCAGAGTTTAAGAAAAAAAAAAGGTCATCCCTACCTACCGATTCTAATTTTTTCACGAAATGAAACAGTTTTTTTTCCTAGGCCTAAACGTTTCTGCCGCATTTCCAGGAGGTATCCTGATCTGGAGCTGTTTTGGCCTGGAAAACTGATTTGCCACAGAAGTACAGAAATAGCAGATCCAATAACAAACTCAGTCATCACCTGTTCTGTCAGCTGGACCTAAAACGATGTCGTAAACTTCCCTGACCTGCACATGCCATGCTTCATCATACAAGTTTATTAGCTTAGAACATTAGAATTAGAACAACAGAACTTTAGTTTAGAACCCTGGAATTTTAGAACCCTGGAACTTTGGATCCCTGGAACTTTGGAACATTGGTAAATTAGAACATTAGAACACTGGAACATTAAAAATTTAATAGAACTTCAGAACAGCTGGAACATTAGAATAGAACTTCAGAACACTGGAACATGTACAACTCATTGACCAATGAAGACATCTCTATATTACTATAATTTCATTTTGGAGGAATTCTAGGCATTTCAAGGGGCATTTTTTATGATATCAACTTCAAGCTTGAGTTATTTGGTAAGTACAGTTATAACTAGTTTCTGGCATGGAAAAGTGATTTGACGCAGGCTGACAGAAATAGCCAACATCACAACAAAACCAAAACATCAGCTGTTTCTGTCATCTGTTCCAACTTCATCATACATGGTGATCAGAAGGTGCCTGGGGCAAGTCTAGCTTTTATAGGTTCTTGGATAAACAGAGACAATCCAGAACCGTGCCTGATCCTAACTCACCATTCAGGCATAGAACTAGATAGGCACGGTTCTGGATACAATAATAACACTGTTACTGAATGAACAGTTGTTAAGGTTTTGGATACAATAATATTGCAATAATATGATATAATAATTAAGTTTATTGCAAATTCCTGTCCAAAGGCTAATTACAAAGAACAAAGACAAAAGAACATTGAAACAGGGTACAAAAATAACTACAAAGCACAAGGTGAGAGTGTGAAGGTTACCTGTCTAAAACTATATCTGAAGGGTTTGACTCCTAATAATTTCGTTGTTAGAGTTCAGTTGTTAGAGTTATGGCTGTCCCAGACCCTGTGTCAGCTGTTGCCCCAGTCTGTCCTGTCAGGTGCAGGGGTTAATCAGGGTCAGGCCACTCCATATCTGTTCTGTGGATGACGTCTGGGCAGGCAGCAAATTTGGTTTGTTATTGTTATTCCAGCCAAGAAAATGCCCTTTTGTCAGAAAAGTCTCTAAGTTCCCCATATTTTGGTAAATAAAGCAAGCAACATAATAAACTTTACAGTACTTTTTTATTGAAAAATAAAATAATTTTCTTTCTGCAAGTAAAATGCATAGAAAATGTAATGGGCAAGTGAAAAGTTGGTTTGGGCAAGTGGAAATGACCATGTACATGCCCGATTTGATAGTTCAAAAGGATTTTTGAAAACTTGTGAATGTCCAACCCTCAGCCTGTGTTCACCTCAAGATTTACAGTAACTGTATGTTTGGCTGTACTAGGTAGACATTAGTCATCTGGAATCCATCAGCTGACTCATACTAGTTGTGTGGATGTTGTTGAAACAATGGAACTGAGTCTGGAAATGTCAAGTACTAAATAACCCAGTCTTGTTTTGGCACAGTCTTCGAAAGGTCGACTAAAGAATTAGAATTGTTGCCCTTTTCTTTTTGTATCACCAAAACATTAGCCTCTACCAGGCTTGGGGAGGCGGCTGGAAAGAGTAGAAATAGCGGCAAACTGTTCTCTCAATGGACAAACTCCCTTGGCATGCTTATCTCTCTATTTGGCCGATTTCTACTTTTTCCAGCCGCCTCTCCAAGCCTGGTAGAGGCTACCAAAACATGAGCGTTCGACTGTTGGCTCAGTGTTGCTGTTTTATTCACTGTTACATCAGAGTTGGAGTATTGGGGGAATGTTATCCATGATGGGTATGAAATGTCTGAACGTGTGATGCCTCCTGGTCTGGCTTTGTGTGTTTATAACTGTAACACAAGAATGTTGCTTGGCATTTCTGGGTATATATCATAAAGGGCCTGCATGGGGGGGTCCCAACAACGCTCTATAAGTATGAGTCAGGGCCCAGCAGTAGTTAACCTGGGTGTGTGCAGGTTAGAGTCGGTACATTTGGTACCTAACAACAGCCGGCACTAGTCATTTATCATCTACTGGCACTTGCACTTGGTCATGAACTTGGAGGTAAGGAACAGAATCATGAACAAGTTCAAGGAAGTCTAGACAGAACGTCCTTGCTTTACCTCAACGAGAATCTACAGGGCTCGAAATACTATCATCTGCATACCTGTCTGGTGCAGGTAACATTGACCCAGACATTTGGGAAGTGAATGGGTCATACTAAGCTATAACCTGTTCAGAAATAATTGCCATTATGTCTTTTACAGTTCAAAGGTGGTGACAGCAAACATACCCATACATGAACTAGTACAAGTTTGGTGCAGGTAGGTACCTGCACAGTTTCAATTTTAGTTTTACCTGCAGTAACCCGCATATGGAAGTTACATTTTGAGCTTTTACGTCGATGAAGGTTAGACATCCAGGTAATACGATACGCCAAAAGGCAGTTACTCAAGCAACTGGATATGACTTTGAGCTTTTAGTTTTAGTACATCTAGGTGTGGCAGGCTGGTACAGGGAGGTTCGGAGCAGAATTTTGCACCACAAACATGTCGGCTGGCAGCCAAATTTCTGCAGCTAGCATGTACCTCAGGTCAGAGATGACATCTGGAATGTTTCAGGTTTGACTCCTGCTGGGAACACATGGGAACAATCCTGGCTCCTAAATATGTATAGGTCCAGGTACAGGGCTGGAAATATCACCTGCATATGCAGGTTAGTCAACTTAATGCTGGTAAAATTGGGACTGTGCAGGTATTTCTGATGTCGACTTGCTCCTAACCTGCACTGGTTCAGGTTTGACTCCTGCTGGGAACACATGGGAACAATCCCGGCTCCTAAATATGTACAGTTCTTCACTGATGTACAGGTCTAGGGCTGGAAATCCCACCTGTATTTATATTATTATATGCAATTATATGCAGGTTAATATTCAGGTTAGTGCAGGTAAAATTTGAGCCATGCAGGTGTTTTTGATGTCTACCTGTGCCATAACAAAATCAAGTAACATGATGAACATCTAAAAACCGTAACACCAACCTAACTACCTACTTTGTCCAAAGTTTCACCCAGACAACATTGCAAGGTTGCCAACATGCAATGCCAATGATTTGGTTTAGGTCTGGACTTACAAGTCCGGAACCAAACCTAAACCTCTGGACTTGAATCCGGACCTGAACCTAAATGTGGGTTTAGGTATGCAGCACTAGCGACAACAACACCAAAGCAATGCCTTAATACCTGTACATGCAAAGTTATGTTAATTAACTTAACATAATCAATGACAACTTTTTTTTGTGATTTCTACTGATTCTACACAAATTTTTGCTGAAAACAAACTTGTATCTGTGAAAGTGCCTTTTCTCACATATATATCATAAATAATATTATGATATTATAGAAGATTAAAATAATTTTAACATTTTTGACCCGGTGATAACCCTGACATGCCAGCTCCAATCATCCACAGGCCAAACCAAGTTACCTGACCCAAATATTTCTCACCCAAACCGAGTCCCAATCCTATAAGGGAGGCGGCACATTCCTTTTTATCTAATATGAAAAATTCCACAACCCCAACATGGTAGAGACAAGGCCCCTCTGCTAGCCTCTACCAGGCTTCGGGAGGTGGCTGGAAAGAGTAGCCTCTGTAGCAGGCTTATAGAACTGGGGGTTTGATGGTCTTCGGCTGTTTTCTGAAAAAACGGGGGTTATTCAACCAGGCCGGCTATGTTGTCTATATGCAATCAGAAAACAACACATTAAAGCTCCCAAAGACCCTGAAGACCCTCAAAACCCCCAGTTTTTGGCATGCTGTGAAGGCTATGGAGGTAGAAATCTGTCAAATACTAAATAGAGAGAGATAATAATATGCCAGAGAAGTTGACAAACTGTACTCTCCAGCAGACCAACTCCCCTGGCATGTTATCTCTCTATTTGGCCGATTTCTACTCTTTCCAGCCGCCTCCAGAGAAGCCTGGTAGAGGTAAACCCCTCCCCAACACAAAAACATTCTGTCTGCTCTAACATGTGAGAACACAGCTGTCATCAATCGAAAACAAAATCTGACATTAGCTGCAACTTTTAGCCACTTTATTTCTAACTTTCCTTCTCATTTTGCCTTGTATAACGTCACCGATCTTCTGAAAACTCCCCCAAAGTTTCCCCACCCCAAAAATCACACAGCTCGTTTTTGCCCCTCCCTACTCATACATGCGATGAGTTGAGCTGTCATGTCGAACATTCCAGATCATCACTTATATTCACACTTAATTACATACTTTAATATTTGCTACTATTATTCCTTATTTTCTACGTTAGCTTACAGTCTTTATTCAACAGTTTGGGAACCAAAAAGTGAACGAAATATCGAGATTTTTGCTCTTGTTTATCACTAGCTATGTAGCGTCTTTCTATCGGCCATCTTGGATAATTTATGGTCCACAACTTTCGGACGACTCTACATGTTGGTATGATTTGAGTATAACTTTGAAACTTTTCAGGATAGAAAATAGCTCAAAACACAGACATCTACTGTACTTGTGCGTTGTTAAATCGGCAGGGATAAAACAAGGAGCTTACGGGAGGCTGGGGAACGTTGTACGGGCTTGGGGCGTGCTACTACGAGCCGGCTAGGAGCGGGCACTCGGAGGGTGGTCCATGGACCTAACTATCCGCATCATGATCAAACAACTCACAAGTTTCCTAGAACTCGCATCTAAACACTGGCGTACGGCGCCGTTCGTGAACGACTCTCAATCTTACCGTAACTCCTGTGGTAGCTTCTCGGGCGTGGTGTGGACGGGGGCCCGTCGGAGATGGAGTGGCGACCCGCTGGTTTTCGTCTGTCAGCGTACGGCGTTACTCCGTCTGTCAACGGCGCGTACCACCTCTTGGGAGTGTAGCTCAGCCTCCAAACTCCACAGTTAGATCCCTGTGTTGTTTTTACCGTGTGTTTCTCTCACGAAATCACGCCAAGTTGAGATCCGCGCACGGGGTACGCCTTTTTCTCTGGTTCAGCCTCGTCCAGACGATAAGCTGAGGGAAAATCGAACCCCGGTTCGAGCCTGTGAACTTGTTTATGTAACCCGATCCGCTCCTGGAATGCGCCCCGCCAACCCGGGAATGGGTTCTGCGTAGGGCGTACCACTTTCGCCGCGGGGGTGGCCGGCAACTGTTTCACACTTTTACATCATTAATATTCAAATTTCAAGCAGATGTATGGCGCCGGCTTTTTTTTCTGTAAGTTCGCGGCCGTATTTTCGCATCGGCACTCTTCGAATACGTACAAAACACTCAGAAAACGTAGAAAACAAGGAGGGTATAACGTTGTGTGCTGTGCATCGTGAAGTTCAAGGTTATGTATTACATTTACATCTATTATACATCAAAGACTGAATCAAGTTCAAGTTCATGCCAAATGATGGGCACAAAAGTTGTAAGCAGCTAACTTTTTAGAATAACCATGGAGGTAATTTATTTTTTACCTCCATGGAATAACAGACTGTTTTCTCTAGATTTCGGCCAAAAGAGGTACTACATGGTAAGCCTTGATGGCCTAAATTTACATTATAAGTCTTTGTTTTGACGGTACAAAATCGCGTAAAATTCTATAAAAGAATCTTATTGTCACACGGAAGGGTGACTATAGTATAATACTAGATGAATATGTATCTCATGACGTCTAAAATCCCTTCTATTAAAGTTGTATGCAAACTTTCGACAGTTTTGCCAGTCACCTCATGGATCAAAAGCGCTCCTAGCAGATACTTGTTATATTGCAGCATTTTATTGCTATGAACTTCAACACCGAAGGGTGGCTCTACTAAAATGAAAACGTGTCTCATGAGTTTTAAAACGTTGTAAGCAAACCTTCGACAGTTTTTCCATCCATCTCATGGATCAAAAGCGCTCCTAGCAGATACTTGTAATACTGCAACCTTATATTACTGTGACTGGCTTCAGAATTGCCCCAAAATATAGATTCCAAGTCAGCTTCCTTTTCATCACGTGTAAGCTCCTGACATAATTGTAAATTCTGTTTCTTGATTTTGTGTCTTAATTTCGTATGTATGACTTTGATAGTTGGTAAATTTTCTTTGCTTATGTACGCAAAGTTTTAGTACTATGCTGGCATTTTCATATTTACTAAGTTCTGAGGGAGGCCCACACGTTTTCTACTGTTATCATTATCATGCATTATCTAATATCCTTGTATATGTGAAATTAACTAGCTATTATAGTATAGCCTCTACCAGGCTTTGGGAGGTGGAGAAAGAGTAGAACTTGGCCAAATAGAGAGATAACATACCGGAGGAGTTGGTCCGCTAGAAGCAAACTGTACTCTCTAGCGGCCCAACTCCCTCAGCATGTTATCTCTCTATTTGGCCAATTTCTACCCTTTCCAGCCGCCTCCCAAAGCCTGGTAGAGGCTAGAAATTAACAGTAAGCAACTGGAAACAAAATGAAAGCACCAAGCAGATGTGGAGACTGCATGATTTTTATTTGAACATAACGTTACATTCTAAAGTTCACAAACAGAAACACTGATATCGCAAGCCCTAAAAACTGGGCTAATCATTACATAACATCAGTTTTCTCTTCGTGTTTACAAAATTGGGTCTTCATGGTGTGCTCAAGGTCATGATGACCTTGTAAGAAATTCTCTTTCAAATTTTTTTTACTTGAAATAATCAGCATCAGGAAAAGTCATCCCTATGTAACATTTACCCCCCTTCATAATACAAATTGGTACAGTCCAGTATACTTGTTATCTGTACATATCCTCAACTTATTCAGGGGTCTCCCGAGTCAAACAGGTGTCAAGGTCATTTAGAGGTCAAGTACATGTGCGAAGGTCATATAACAGTAAGATTGGTGGGAAGGTCATTCGGTATAAAGACTGGAATGGTATAAGTGCAGCTGACTATACTTAATCTCAACATACTTTCAACCTGGTGTCCCAACCTATTAAAGCTACGTATACCAAGACTCTTTTCTCCTCTATATATTTGACAGAGAGGATAGAAAAGACTTGCTTAGAAGTTAAAATATATTGGGACATCAGGCTTACACATATTACAGATGTACTATATAAATTTTACTGCAAATAAGGCCCTCTTTTACCCCCCACATCTAGTAGGTTTCTGTAAATAATTATTGTTAAATTTTTTCTTTTCTCAGAAAAAAAAAAATGTGACAAGAAGTTACTTAGTATAGGATAGGCAACCAAGGCCTGAGCATTAAGGCAAGGACTTCTTTACACCAAGATTGCACAGATTTTGTACAGAGAATTACAACTATTCAGCTTCGATAATCGTTTCATAAACAAAAACAATTTGTTTACAAACAACGTTGGCAGTTCTACCACTATTCTAAACCAACCCCCCTCCCTACATGAAATGAACAACATAAAATATTACTTTCTTGCAACTTTTGATAAAACTATATTCTTCCACTGGAGTCACCTCGGCGAAAAAAAAAACGAGTGAAGAAAAGAAAAGAAAAAGGAGATTTTTCTGCTACGTCTTGAAGGTCCTCACAATTCGTCCTTGGTGTCTTCTTCAAGGTCGTCCAGTTCCACGTCACTAAGGTCCCATTCTTCTTCCTCAGGTAACTGGAGAGGGACGGAAGGAACACACAAGTCAGTCTTCAGTATCTCAAGACATGATGAGCCAAACCCAGAACAAGTCTTGTACTTTTACAAGATCCCCCTCCCTTTTGATCAAATGCTTACAAATAATTACGTATCCATAAAGTCTTGTATGAATAAGGTCACGTGTCTGTAACTGTAACTCTTGCAATATTACGTTTGGAAGTGATTGATCATTAATTATCCTGATGAAGGCGATGAAGTGGTCATTGAAAGTACAATGTATATTTTACAGTTTTCCTTATTAAATATTATGTAGCAAATGATATACTGTCCAGAAAGAAATGCTAGTCAATGCAAAAGTCACTAGAAAGGTTTTCTGTTTTGCCTGCAGAATTTCCAAATGGGTCCAACTTATGGATATCTTAACAAACAAACAAACAAACAAACAAACAAACAAACAAACAAACAAACAAACAAACAAACAAACAGCCCACCTGTCCATCCTTTCCATCCCATGGGTCGATGGTCTGTACTTCTGGCAGCGCGGCTCCTTTAACTGGAGCAGTGGAACCTCGGCCAACTGACAACTCCCTGTAGGAACAACATTAAACATGTTAGTCAGTACTGTAGCCTTACTGTCTAACCTGTAAGTTAGTGTAACCCATTACTGGCAGGGCACCTCCTTTAACTGGAGCGGTGGAACCTCGACCTACAGACAGTTCCCTGGTAAAGATATGAAAAATACACAAGACAATCAATTAACAACTTAGATAATACATAGATGAGCCAAAAAAACAGTTACTCAAGCAACTGGATATGATTTTTGACCATTTGCAAAATCATATCTAGTTGCTTGAGTAACTGTTTGTTGCCTTATCTTGTTACCTGGATGTCTAACCTCCATTGTAAATGAATAATTATAATATTATACTGTATTGTATTGTATTGTACAGGAGGGAATGGAAAAGGCTGTATTATACATTATCATTATAAGAGAAAACTTCTTAGCTTTTATTGAACATTCCAAACTTTAAGGTAAAGTCTCAGTCTGTCCATACTCAGAATATAATGTACACAGAGGCACATGTACTACAACGTTATAAAGTTTAACATTATCATATATAAGTACTTCTACAGGAATTAACCAGGTCGTTACCTGAGAAACTCGTTGATCCCTGATTCGCTGAAGGAGCCCTTTAATGTGGCGTACTTCATTTTTCTGGAGTTCACTGCTGCCATGGCCTGGAGGGGGGAGGTAAGTACCATTTACTCAAAAAATAGTTACTCAAGCAACTGGATATGATTTTGGAAACGGTCAGACGTTTCAGCTAGCATCCACTAGCGTTCGTCAGTGACAGTTCCTAACTGCTTTTTGGCATATTGTATTACCTGGATGTTTAGCCTTCATCAACGTACTATTTACTCATCCGTCAGTTCACAAGAACTTCAGGAATACTAGTTTTCTTTCTTATTCAAACAACTGTAAACATTACAGATTCTAAAATAACATGTACAAGTTCTGAATTGCATTGCAGAAACATAGACATTATTCTTGGCCCAAATGTTTACTGACTCAGGCATGTCTGTGAAATCTGCAGAAGACAGAAACAAAGAACCACATAAACAAACAAACAAACAAACTTACGGGATATCCAAAGCCTCCAATGCCGAGAGCCTCCTCTAGTTCAGACTGAGCTCCTGCCTCTGCCCAGACCCAGCTGTAAGAGTAAGAGTCATGTCAGTCTTAAACTCACCAACATATCACCTCACACATAACACATCTGCCCAAACCCAGCTGCAGACATGTAGGAAAAGGAGTCAGAGTTAAGAACAGGCCACAACTCAGTCTTACACTAATGTATCATCACTCTCATTTCAACCCAGGATCTACCCAAATCCGGCTGATATGCAGGGAATCATTCAGTTTTACTCCCTATCTCTTTTAAAAAAAAAAAATATACTACATATTTTTAATCAGTTCGGTTGCCATGAAGGCTCAATATCCACTGATACTATCCAGATCAAACTGTTCACAGATCGACTCGGTGCAGCAACTCACACCCACCCGTCCGCTTGGCCCATCCCTATGCTCTATTCTACGACGGTAATGTTTTTATGTTTTTTTCCTATTTTGTAATCTTTTCTCCATAACTACCCCACACAAACATGCAGTGTTCAACCCAACTCAACTCCCTGACTACTACATGTAGTATATCGCCCTACTCACCCCCACATTTTCTTCTTGTACTTCTCTCCCATCCCTCTCAGCTGAGTCA
The DNA here is from genome assembly GCF_001625305.1 of Branchiostoma belcheri. Lineage (NCBI taxonomy): Eukaryota > Metazoa > Chordata > Leptocardii > Amphioxiformes > Branchiostomatidae > Branchiostoma > Branchiostoma belcheri. The sequence goes on from NW_017803024.1 coordinate 198,854, forward strand.
GGTACTGGTTTCTGCCTGAAGCTCCTGGAACGCAAAAAACACAACAATCAAAAATAAATAAACAAACAAACAAACAATGCTCCATTATTCCAAAATTTGATAGGCTCCTGAACACAACAACACAACAGTCAAAAATAACCAAACAAAACTATGCACCCAAAACAGTTACTCAAGCAACTGGATGTGACTTTGGAAAGTTGGAAATGGTCAGACGTTTCAGGTAGTATCCACTACCTTTCATCAGTGACACTAGAGATTGCTAATTGCTACTAATGGCTACCTGAAACGTCTGACCATTTCCAAAATCATATCCAGTCGCTTAAGTGATTGTTTTTGTCGTATCTTATTACCTAGATGTCTAACCTTACCTGCAAAACATACATGTGAATATGCAGCTCCATTATCCCAAATATGTCATAGCTGTGTTATATCTGCATCAGATTCTGAGATCTGCATATATTATGTAAATTACTACATATATTATGTTAATGAGAGACCCACCTGTGTCGAGTATATGTGGCAGGAATGACACCACGCACAGCTGTTTCTCTGAACATGTTTTCATGACCTCTGCACCCACAACCTTCAGAAACACACAAGGAGAGAGAACAAGGTCAATATCTCAAAATCAAGTCTCCAATAGGCCATTATTACATTTAGAGATAGATCAGATGTTTCCCCCAAACACGAATGGAACAGAAATAGTTTCAAAAGTTGTTAAAGTATAGACTAACCTTGCTGACATTTCGGTGTCAATCTGCCACCTTCCTCAGAGCTTCTGACTGGAGTTCTGCTTCTTGCTGCTATATATAGCTGATGTAGGTGGCACTTTTGCAGTGAAAATGCAATCCCAAAAAGACATTGGCTACAAACATGTATAGCAGGGAGAAGCAGAATTCCAGTCAGAAGCTCAGAAGAAGGTGTCTGTTAGACACCGAAATGTAGTCTATCTTGGTTGTGTAATAGAAAACCCCTGTATCCAATTGCAACAGTCCTTACCTCCAACACCTCGGGTGGTGGGATGTTCTCAGCGACTGCATCCAGTGCGTACTGTACAATGTCGGAGGCTGTTCTCCCGCCCTCGTAGTTTGTGGCGTCTCCGTCCTTCTTACCGGCTGCAAACACCTTAATGGTCGGGAAACCTTGGATCTGGGGGAGGGAATAAATGACAGATTAGTCAACAGAGTAAATTGTAGTGTCAAATTGCTGAGTGGCTAGGTTAGCAGACAGGAGAGGAGTTATGGGTTCAATTCTTGGCTAGAAGTTATGTCCTTGGGAAAGGCATTTTGCATGACTTTCCTCACTCCACCATTTTGCATGACTTTCCTCACTCCACCTTGGTCTAAAATGGGTACCTGACTTTGGTTGGGGAGGTAAAGGGCAGTGGATGGAGAGGGATGGGCTCTGCCGTCCAATACCGTGCCCTAGACACAGTGGATCAACAACCTACTGCCCCTACTGGCTCTAAAAAGACTACCTTTACCAGTACCAAATAGATAGTTACAGCAACACATGATGGCTAAGACATAGTGTCCAGTGTTACCTCACAGCTTGCTATAGTATGTTCCATGTAGAACAATGAAAAATCACCTGGCTACAGGTATGCACTTACCTGATACCTGCTGGCCATGACTGTGTGCACGGTTGCGTCCAGAGCTCCCAGCTTCACCTTGCCCTTCAGCTCAGTGGCTGCCGAGGCCCACTCCGGCTCCAAACGTTTGCAGTGTCCGCACCAAGGCGCGAAGAATTCAACCAACCACAAGTCGTCACTGTTCAGGACTTTGTCTTCAAAGTTCCCGTCTGTTAGTTCGATTACGTCGTCTTTATTTCCTGCCTGAATAACAAACAGATAAACAAACATTGACCAATCAGAGGTCGTCGCTTTTCAGGACTTTCTCTTTAAAGTTTCCATCCATCAGCAAATAAAACAAAAAATATCAATCAAAAAAACAAATAATATCAATCAAATTGGGCAGTATCTAAGTTGCAAGAAAAGAGGTACCAGTAGAAAAGGTTGCTGCCTAACAAATAGAGAATTTGTATCCTGTATGCTTAAGGTAAAACAGACCGACTCCATGTCACAAAAGGAATGTACAGTGTATGACCCACTGACCCCTGTTACTGACCTTACTGCCTGACCCTTGACCGCCGCTGCCCCCTGACCCGCCGGACTTGCCGCCCTTCCCGCTCAGCCTCGCTTTCACCACCTTCTGCACCTGCTGCATGGCCGAGTCAACCAGCGCCTGGGCAGATCTCGCACCTGTAGTAATCAATAATTAATCAATCAATAATTAATCAATAACCAATTGTGAGTGTAATAACCAATCAATATGTCAATAATCAATCAATCAACCTGCTGCAGGGCAGAGTCAATCTGCCTCGGCAGATCTCGCACCTGTATATATCAATAATCTATCAATCAATCTGTCAATAATCAATCATCTTTACTACCTGACTGTGTCTACTATTGCCTAGGCAGACCTCAAGAGAGAGAGAGAGGGAGAGGGAGGCAAGAGAAAAGGAGAGAGGGAGGGAAAGAAGGGAGGGAAGGGAGAGAGAGGGGGAGAGAGAGAGAGACAGAGAATAGGAGAGAGAGGGAGAGAGAGAGGTTGAGAGGGGAGAGAGGGAGAGAGAGAGAGAGTGACCACAGTTGCTACTTGCTAGTACACAACAGATGTCTGCTTCAAGTTTATATTGTTGGAAGTGTGCATGTGTACACCTCTCCATTGTTGTAGTCGCACACAGACACACATGGACAGATCTACTCACACAAATGTATGTAGAGGGTCAAAACCCTCGTGGTTGCCAAAAGAAGAATGGTTTGACAACATAAGGGAGGACTTCCACCACTTGAACTTACACAACATCAACCCACAGGACAGAGGCAAGTGGCAGGCTGTCATCAATCCTCAGCATCAGAGTGCAAGCACGTCTAACCCTTGGGAGACGGGGAACAACAGATGATAAACTGGACAGTGAGTGAGTGTGTGTTTGTGTAAGTTTGTGTATTTAAGTTGTAACAGTATGAAAGCCTCACCATTTTAATCCTCAGGTTTGTCCTTGTGTGTGTGTTTTTTCATGTTTGACTGTATGTTTGACTGTATGTTTGACTGTATGTTTGACTGTATGTTTATGTGTGTGAAAGCCTCACCATTGTAGTCCTCAGGTTTGTCCTTGTTTAGTCCAAAGACCTTGATGGTGGGAAACCCGCGGACGTTGTAGGGACCTCCGACTGACTGGTGAGCTGTCATGTCCACTGCACCCACTTTTGCTACTCCCTGCATAGGAGATAAACAAGTGTTAGATAAACAAACAAACAAACACTCAGACTGATTGGTGAGCTGTCATGTCTTCTGCACCCACTTTTGCAACTCCCTGCAGGAAGGGGAGACTGTTTGAGTCCATTGCACCAAGTTCAGTTACTACACTCTGTAAGAGGTCCTGTTGTATCCAGAACCGTGCTTTATCCAGAATCACACTCATGCAAGGTTCTGGATAGTCCGCATGTATCCAGAACCGTGCTTTATCCAGAATCATACCCAGGCAAGGTTCTGGATAGTCCAAACGTATCCAGAACTGTGCCTGGGGCAAATCTATGTTCTTGGATACACGGAGACTATCCAGAACCGTGTCTAACCCTAGCCCAACCCATTCTGGCATAGAACCAGACAGGAACTGTTCAACACTGCTCAGTTTATTGTCCCAGTCAGTAGTGGCTAATGTATTCATAATTGAAACATACACAAGATAACATCAGGGTCCATTTTCTCTTTGTTCCTGTCCATTTTACTCACCTTGAGTGCTGTAGCTGCCTTCTTCCATTCTGGTACCAGGTTCTTACAGTGGCCACACCTGGAAGGTGAGAACAAGCAGGGTTCTTAAGAAAGTTCTAAGAACATCATCAACTACATCATACATATATAGTCCTGTTCTCTACTGTTGGTTGTAGTTTATGTGCTGTGTACTGGTACGCTGAAAATGTTTAGGTTCATGAGTAAAAAAAAACAAAGTCAAGAACCAATCCCGGACTTAATACAAAAAAAACAAAAAAAAACAAACACCTAAAACCTTCCATAGAATTCAAAATCTGTGCTGAGAAATGAAGAAAACATTGCCATAGGGCATCATCAAGTGTCCATGTTATGTGGGTTTAGCCTTTAGGCACACAGCACTAGCTGTAGTGTGTACATAGAATTTTGCTATCCAAGGCCAGGCACAGAATTTACAGATAAAGAATTATTATCACCTGTATAGTGAGAGTGAAATTGAAGAGAATGAAAGGGAAAGTTAAGACGGTGAAAGGGAAAGGGAAAACCCCACCAAGGAGCGTAGAACTCGACCAGCCAGACGTCTCCACTCTGGATGACCTTCTGCTGGAAGTTGGTAGAGGTCAACTCGATGACATCATCACTGGGGCTGTACAGAGCATGTGCAGTAGCCGCTAGGAATGCCACAACCAACCAACCTGGTCAACAAATAAATAAACAGGTCAACAAACAAACAACACTGGGGATGCACGAAACATGGGTAGTAGTGACTTGGGGAACCTGGCTTCAAGAGAGCAAAGATATTTTTTTGCTATGTTTCTTCTTCTTCTTCTGTTCCAAACACTGACCTCTGACCTGGCCAATGACCTGATTTGTTGATGTCTGTCACCATGGTAACTGGTGTTGGGTTACATATAATGTTGCAATTTTATAGTAGGAAGGATTTAGTCTCCTGTCACCATATACTAGTATATGAATGCATTCGAGTAAGAATTAACAGAGCAGACCATATGTGAAGGTAAACATTAAGCATTTACTTTGCAAGTGTTACGGTCAATTCAATATTTCAATATTAGTAGGTACAATATTCTCGCAATGTTAAGTAAGTTTTCCAAGTTGAATGTCTTAAAATATACTCAGCTCAGCCCCCTCGCCAACCCACACCCAACCCCTGACCCCCTCCCCCACCCTCCCCCCAAGGCATGACATCACATATTGCAGAGGTGGCAGCTTCTGATTGGTCAATACATGGGTAGTCACTAGATTTTAACCAATCACAATTCTGCTAAAAACAGCCTGCAGTTTAACTAGTAGTTGAGTTACTGTCACAAATTAAAGTTGTGCTTAAAATTTGACGATGTTCTAGCGAAATGGTAAATGATATACTCTGGTACAAATAAAACATTTGAAATCTACTCTAAACTCGCATGTAGGTAATAAAAACATTGGATTACGATATATTACTGTGCTAAACTTACTACGGTTTGGAAACAACACTTAATCAACGTCAAGATCTAAACTCCTAGTCTTACTAATAACTTATTAGCATTATTATTAGTAGTAAACTGTCATTCTTTAAAAATACAACTCAGTACATTTGTTTACACAAAGGCATAAGATCTTATATATGACCCTTTCAAGCATGTCATTGTATTCATAACAGTAAACCTAAGTAAATGAAATGAAATGAAAGGATTTGCTTTTTGTATAGTACGTAGAGATATTACAGGGTTATTAGTGAGGGAATAGAAACAAACTGTACCTGCTAGTAAAATAATTAAATTAAGTTTATGACATTTTCTGTGCAATCTTGCACTGTTAACACGACTTTACAAAGCAGTCTGCCTGAAAGTACACATAGAAAAATCTAACGTTAAACAACACGTATAAAAACTCGGCTAACATAAATTAATATCTAATGCTTGAACATAAACAAACTAAATTGACACGAATTTAGACCCAAGAATTCTCGAACTAGGAAGTGATTTTAGCACCAGCTTCTCCGACTGTAACTCGCTTCTCCTAGACTTCTTGTAAGTTTCCTTACATGAACAACTTGGTTTAACGTTAACTAAAACCTTCTAAAACATGAAAACCTCACCTACAATGTCTTACACACCGTTTTAGACACTTTTTGAGCCACAACTTTTACATGCTGTTCGCAAAACTACACTATGAAGTAGTAGCACCAAAACATCGCCCACAAAATCAGCGAAACGGACGAATTTTTCACAGAATTTCTAACGTTTAAACATTACTACAGCTTTTCACAGATCCGTATTCTTACCTGTGTTGATTTCCATGCTGTTTTTCGCCTGTTTTTTGCTCAGAAAGTTGGAAGTTTTGAAGGTTTACGTGGACAAACCGGACAGAAACTTACAGCTGGTACAACATGGGAACCCGGCCTCTGCCGTGGAGCCCGCTGATTGGTCCACGGCACTGCACATGCGCACTGCGTGGGGAGGCGGGGTTAAAGGTCATCGAACGGAGTGGGAGGGGCAGTTTAGATCCAAGCAGATGTGAAGAGCCAAGGTGATCATGAATTTCTCAATTTACCCCCGTTTTTTGGACGTATAACCCAGACAAAATACGGGGTGACAAAGAGTGTTACAGTATTGCCTCACAGCAGATGCTTGGGGAAGAAAGGGACAAAATTCAGACAATTTATTCACTTAAACTTAAACTTATTTATTTATTTATATGATCCAAGGACATTGCTTGAATGTCATTGTATGATCGAAGGATGTAAAATAATCACAAGTTCTTGTTTCGTGTTATTTTGTAGTGAGCTTTGTCATGTCACAAGTTCAGGTTCCGTTGGAAGACTTTGTATTGTTCATTTCTATAGAATAAGGCATAGAGGTAGAAATGACGTACAGTCTGCAGTTCCACCATTTTCCGCTAGGCGTTGCTGTTACATAGCTGATGTCGGCTCACTGGGTGTAAGCTTAGGCCATGTTGATTTGATTATATGGATGACATCCGCCGGGAACCCCAAAATTGATGCGCGCGTGCGAATAAAAAAAGTTTTGAAAAAAAATTGTTGTTTTCATTATGAAATCTACGTGGTCATGAAGGTTGAACAAATGGGAGTCCCATTTATGGGACAGAATATGGTTTGGCGAATGATCTAGTCTTCAAGTTCATTTCTTTAAAATTTCGTCTTTTTTAGTTTGATTTTGCCATTCTACGACATTGGTATGTTTTTTTTTTTTTGTAACTTACGGTATATTTTTGCTCATTTTGCAAATGTTTTGTACGATTTACAGTATGGTTGAATAATATAATTATAATATAATTAATATAATCAAATCAACATGGCCTTATATAGAGACTCTTACTTTATCTTAAGTAGTGTCAGAGTCTGTTGGTACTAAGTTAGACCACAGAAAAACCACCACTGATTGATACAACGAAAGCAGAACTTTAATTGGTGCAAACTCGATGAAAAAATCTCAAAGATATACAAAATCACAGCTGATACATAATATTCATGTATGTAACTAATGTGCAATCCTATATAGACATAGTGTGGGATCTGTAATACACTGATATAAAATAATTACTGCTGGTACATGATATGTGTAACTAATGTGCAATCCTATATAGACATAGTGTAGAGTCTGTAACACAGATATACAAAATCACTGCTGATACATAATATGTGTAACTAATGTGCAATTCTATATAGACATAGTGTAGAGTCTGTAACACGGATATACAAAATCACCGCTGATACATAATATGTGTAACTAATGTGCAATCCTATATAGACATAGTGTAGAGTCTGTAACACAGATATACAAAATCACTGCTGATACATAATATGTGTAACTAATGTGCAATCCTATATAGACATAGTGTAGAGTCTATAACACAGATGTACAAAATCACTGCTGATACATAATATATGTAACTAATGTGCAATCCTATATAGACATAGTGTAGAGTCTGTAACACAGATATACAAAATCACTGCTGATACATTATATGTGTAACTAATGTGCAATCCTATATAGACATAGTGTAGAGTCTGTAACACAGATATACAAAATCACTGCTGATACATTATATGTGTAACTAACACCCGCATTTTAGTAGAAGCGTAATGGATCAGCAGTTGCAGCATTCGGGCTCGAGTCATCTATATTTGATGAAGGCATTCATCACAATCATGATAGTATTAGTAGTTGACAAATACAGTCACGGTTTGGTTCTCCAAACTGGTCACAACCAGCTGCCCTTCCGGTCCCACAGCCTGGCCGTATGGCCTAGACTCAGTACTGAAGGAGCGGAGATACTCGCCGTGACGTGTGAATATCTGAACCCTCTCGTTCCAATGGTCCGCCACGATGATGTTCCCTGCCCTGTCTGTACAGATGCCGCGGGGATACTTCAGCTGACCTTCACCACTTCCCGCACCTCCAAACTTGAACAGGAACTTCCCGGACTCGTCAAACACGTAGACAGTGTCATTGCGCCAGTCCGACACAAGGATGTTCCCTTCCCCGTCCACAGTGATGTACTGCGGGCCTATCATCTCACCCTGTCCGAACCTCCGCACCAGAGAGCCGTCCGGACGGAACACCTCAACTTCATGACGGACTGTATCAGTCACCAGGATGTGGTTAGTGCGCATGTCCACCGCAATGCCGCGTAAAAGTATGCTCTCCCGAAGTTGAAACCCCGCCATGGCGGTCCCGTCCGTGCTGTACTGTACAACATGATCGGCTGCCCATCCACGCCCCACTACCCACAGTGTGCCGTTAGAGTCCATACTAATATCAGATGGCCCCATGTCCCTGTCCTCTGTACCCGGTACGACTGTTGGGAAGTGGCGGAGGTAACCCCCCTTCATGCTGTGGACTTGGACTCGCCTGTTGTCTGTATCAGCCACGAATATCTCGTTGCTAGGCGACACCACAACGCCGCGTGGGTCCGAAAATTTACCAGGTTCTGATCCTTTCCCGCCAAAAGTGACCTTGCATTGTTCCACGTCTCCAGTAGTGCGAGTTGCCGCTCCCTCTACCCCCGCTTGGGGGCGCTCTTGTTCGCTTACTTCTGTATCCTTCCTTCCCTTGTCAGAGTCTTGCCTTGTAGTCATCTTGTCTTTTTCTTCTTTGTCTTCTTCTTCTTTGTCTTCTTCTTCTTTGTCTTCTTCTTCTTTTTCTTCATCTTCTTTGTCTTCTTCTTCCTCGTCTTCTTCTTTTTCTTCTAGAACTGTCCATTCTTCTCCAACCTTGTCACCGCCATCTTCGGGTCTCCCTGTAGTACCATCAGTATCCGCTAGGCGTGTCTGTGTAGCTGCTTCTGCCTTCTCGACCTCTGCCGGCCAGCCGCCAGGCGGCTTCTCTCCCCTGTACTCCTGTGACCAGCCGCCAGGCGGCTTCTCTCCCCTGTACTCCTGTGACCAGCCGCCAGGCGGCTTCTCTCCCCTGTACTCCTGTGACCAGCCGCCAGGCGGCTTCTCTCCCCTGTACTCCGTCACGTGGGTTGCCACCTGCCTGGCGGCTTTCTCGGCGTACTCTTGAGCCTGCTGCAGCTTTTCGTCAAGAACTGCGTTCGTCTCCAGGGCCTCCTTGAGCCTGTTCTCTGCGATGTTGAGCTTGGAGCGTAAGGTCATGAGCGTGTTGGAATCCACCTCTGCCTTCTGCCGGAGCGCGTTGGACTCCATTTCAGCCTTCCTGAGGTTGTGGACGGCTCGCCTCATCTGGTGTTCCCTGAGCCGGTCCCTCTCGGCCAGAGCCCGGACCAGGCTGTAGGAGAAGCCCTGGTACTCCAGACTCGCCGCCACCTGCAGATGGAGCGGCAGGGCGTCCGAGAACAGGTTCAGGGCCCACAGCCGCGTCCAGCTCCGGGGCGCCCTCTGCTGTTTCTTACGGGTACTGCAGCCCACCTCGATGTCATCGACGGGCAGTTGCCTCTTGACATCTGCAATGGAAGAGATAGGTCTTTCGTTATTGCATGCTTTAAGCAACTCTCAAATATGGCTAAAAGAAAGCGACTTAATAAGTGAGGAGAAATAGCAGCTAAACGCACCGTACAACAGCGCCTCCTGTTGGAGTTTGACGGGTACTCCAGCGTCGATCTGCAGCGACTCCACGCCCATGAATACAAGTCTCGGGTCGGAGTGATCCGCCATGAGCCGCAGCACCGCCGTGTTCTCCCGCGGTATGGAGAAGTGCACCAGGATGCTCCTGTGTTTCTTGTAACCTCTGAACTTGACCTGTGACGTTCTGGTGCCAATTAATCTCGCTATGCTGTTTCTGAGATGGTTTAGGGTTTCCTGGATCATGCGCATTGGGCCTCCCACGACCACGTAGATGTTGGACATGGCATTTTCTGGAAGAAAATATATTTCTATCAACATTTTTGTGGCAATGACTTATTAAGAACCGTACATATTCACTGAAAGAAAGTAAGTTTTGGATGAAAAATACTTGTTTGATGAGTTAATGATAATTTCCTGCATTCCACTTACCTTCTACGCTTGCTCCTTCTTGGCTTGTTCCAGCTTGTGGTTCGGGGTTTTCCGGCTCCACATCGGGAATTCCTGGCTGCAGTTCGAGGTTTTCCGGCTGCAGTTCGGGGTTTTCCGGCTCAAGTCCGGGGTTTTCCGGCTGTGGATCGGGCGTTTCCGGCTGTAGTTCGGGGTTTTCCGGAATCTCTCGGTCAGGCGGCAGGAATGGTCTCAGAACGTCCCGAATCAGGTCCTGCCGTCCCATTCTTTCCAACAGCTCTTCCAGAAAGTCGAGATTTTCCTGGTCGATTTTCCCCAGTTCTCTCAGCTTGTGGAAAACGTCCACCGCCCGCCTGAGTCGAGCAGCCTGGCCTTTCGGAATCAGGTGCAGGCAGAACAACTTCACGTTTGCCGTTTCCTCTTCTGTCAGTTCATCGGAAATACGCAGCAAAGTTTGCACGAAATCAAAATGGCGTCTATCAGCCGCCGTTACCCTTTCTCGCACCGGACCTGCCATCCTGAAAACAGACGATAAAATAGCACCGAATTGCTTAAGTAATTTTTTTTACACTTGCGAAAGGAAAACATAATTATATAAGCACCAAACAAACGTTGCTAAACAGAGTTCACCCCCATGGTCCGCTGCTTCTCCAAACTGAGGCGTGTTTGTTTCTTGTTTACCCAGTCACGCGGACGTGCCTTGTCGGAATACCGTCACGGCTAAACTGCTGTTCAAAACCAACCACTATCCCCTTTACAAATAGTGTATACAACATCAACAGAAGCCATTTATGCCACTTTGTGTTACATTTACCTCGTTTAAAATGCACCTCATGAGAAATGATGATAACTTAGATAACTTATCATCAGAAGTCATTTATTTGGTCATTATGTGTCATAGTTTCGCACGTTAAGAACATGCAAAGCCTCAAGGTGTAAGCCTGTATCCAAGTCCACACACCGTGACCTACTACACAAAGAATGTGCCTTAGAAGTCATTTACATGCATACACTCTGTGTCTCGTTTAGTGTACCAGCAACATGTACCTTCCAAATTCTAACAATAAAAGACAACAGCCTATGAAAATTCCCCTCAAAACAACTTGAGGCGTAACAAAAACCTGTTCAAGTTTTAGACCTAACATGGCGGCCTGTTAAGAACAATTCTCACCTGTAGTGAAGCAGGTGTGACACTCACCTGTGTGACGTCACGGTAAGACGGGTTCCTTAAGACGTAACCAGCGTCAGCCTGCTTCTCCAAGACAAACTTCCTCAGCTGTCTCCTGTCTGCTGACGGAACCTTACGTAGACGTTAACGTTGGGAAACAAACTCGCTGGACGGTTTCTTACCCCCGAATGCCGCAAAAAACTTGAGTTTCATGAAAACAAACTAAGGCTTTTACAATGCTGAATAGGTAGCCTGTGTTTACACGCAACACAGTCTCTCTGGCTGTGGGCATTGACATCGAGGGCGTGCATGGGGGTTCCGAACACGCTCTATGCTAAATTTTGAGAGCCGGTGACGTATTGCGCAGGATTCAAGAAGCCTTCCCCATTACGCTTTACACAGTCTTGCTGGCTGTGGTCATTGACACATTGTGTATCAAGGAGGGCCTGCATGTGGGGGGGGGGGGGGAGGTAGTGATTTAATGAATTGCGCAAAATTTTCGCCACCAATTACGAATTACGCTAAATTTTCAGAGCTGATTACGACTTTACGCTTTGCGGCTAATGTACTATTACGAATTACGTTGATTTTTGGGGATTCTGCCTACGGATTACGAAGACTATAAAGGCCTTACGCAACCATAAACCGTGAGCAAAGTCCAAGGACTCCCGAGTTTGTTTCCCAACTGCCACGTCTACCGGAGGTTCCGTCAGCAGACAGGAGACAGCTGAGGAAGTTTGTCTTGGAGAAGCAGGCTGACGCTGGTTACGTCTTAAGGAACCCGTCTTACCGTGACGTCACACAGGTGAGTGTCACACCTGCTTCACTACAGGTGAGAAACGTTCTTAAGGTGCCACTTCAGCCAGGCCGCCATTTTAGGTCAACAACTCGAAAATATTTTTGTTACACCTCGTCAAATTGTCAAATTTAAGGGCATTACAACACTCAAAATGCATCAATGACTTCTGTGCTACACTCTAGTGGACCTGAAAATACTTTTGTTACACCTTGAGATTTTTTACAGTTCTTAAAGTGCTTGTAAAGGAGCTACGCGTTTTGGTACATGTACATACAGGCTGCCGTTAAATGTGACATAATCTCATGAATGGCTTCCGATGATGACGTGTAAAGGGGGATATGTGTGAGGTGGTTTTAGAATTTAGTTTCACGCACGCAAAGTATGCAAACCTGTACTTTGAATATTCATGTTTATTATGAATAAGATGATGAAAAATATGAAGTTGTTTGAGTCAAGGACTTATCGGGTTTATGATCAGTGATACGCCCCCTCCGCACGTCCGCGTGACTGGTTAATTATTGGCGGGTGAAACAAACAGGCTGACGTTCGGGAGCTGAGATTCGGGGTGAACTCTGACCAGTGTTTGCGCGGGAGATATGAGGACAAAGTCTGCGGTTCAAAACATGACCTGTGGTAGCGCCTCCGCACGTCCGCATGTGGACCGAACAAACACTCCAAAGTTGGCTGAGTTGTAATCTCCAAGCAGATGTTTCGGTGCACGTGGCTGCAAAATACTTTATCAAATTCGCTAGGCAGTATCCATTGGGCTATAACCATTTGCCACCCAACACAGCCTGGCCAATGGATATACATGTATACTGCCTGGCCAATTTGATACTGTATTTTGCAGCCACCGAAATATCTGCTTAAAGAGTATCTTAGCTGATGGTAAAGAATCACCTTACTTAGAAACATTCATATTTTAGTATGGTGACCAGTTAGTCCAACTCGTCCTGCCAACTTGCTAAATGATTAATTCCAACACAAAATATGGTGACCAGTCCCTCTAGGTCTGCCCTGCTACTTTGCTATATTAAGTAATCTAACAACAGTTATCATGGTGACAGCCGTCTAGTCCTGGTCATTGCCCTTTTTGTAGAACAGAAGAAGAAGAAACTAAGAAAAAAACCGTCATGATATGGCAATATATGGCCAGCATCATAGGCCTGTAGTTTATGTGTGTCTAAATACCTGGACATGTGCTTTGTATCTTTGTTATATTTTGTCTGACCCTCCCTCTTCCCCCATCACCTCTATGAAAAGTGGATCAAACATAACAAACAATTTTTATCGTCTATTTTTAGGATGGCAGGTCCGGTGCGAGAAAGGGTAACGGCGGCTGATAGACGCCATTTTGATTTCGTGCAAACTTTGCTGCGTATTTCCGATGAACTGACAGAAGAGGAAACGGCAAACGTGAAGTTGTTCTGCCTGCACCTGATTCCGAAAGGCCAGGCTGCTCGACTCAGGCGGGCGGTGGACGTTTTTCACAAGCTGATAGAACTGGATAAAATTGACCAGGAGAATCTTGACTTTCTGGAAGAGCTGTTGGAAAGAATGGGACGAAACGACCTGATTCGGGACGTTCTAAGACCATTCCAGCAACCCGACCGACAGATTCCGGAAAACCCCGAACTGCAGCCGGGAACAAGCGCTGAAGGTGCGAGTACAGAAGGTGAGTTGAGTCTGGCAACTTTTTGGTCACGCCTCAGGGGTGGAGACATACTCAAGGGAACTCAATGTTATTGTCATGGAATGGCTTTAATTGTGTCTCCCAAATGTTTTCTTTTTTTAACGCTAAAGTCATGGACTTTTTTTATTACTTCCAGAAGCTACAACTTCCGACGCTTTCATGGTCTTTCGCGGCCAAAGTCAAATGGTCCAGGAAACAGTAACCCATCAGAGAGGCCTTTTCGCGTCGCTGTTTGGCACCAGAAGGTCACAGGTCAAGTTCAGAGGTTACAAGAAACACAAGAGCATCCTGGCGCACTACACCGTACCGCGGGAGAACACGGCGGTGCTGCGGCTCATGGCGGATCACTCCGACCCGAGACTTGTGTTCATGGGCATGGAGTCGCTGCAGATCGACGCTGGAGTACCCGTCAAACTCCAACAGGAGGCGCTGTTGTACGGTGCGTCTATTTTGTTTCTCTTCTCACACGTACTCGTCATAAGTTGTTTACAATTCACGAGATTAGAAAGTTCTTCAATTTATACAAAACTAAAGGCCATTTCACTTTTTTGCAGATATCAAGAGACAACTGCCCGTCGATGACATCGAGGTGGGCTGCAGTACCCGTAAGAAACAGCAGAGGGCGCCCCGGAGCTGGACGCGGCTGTGGGCCCTGAACCTGTTCTCGGACGCCCTGCCGCTCCATCTGCAGGTGGCGGCGAGTCTGGAGTACCAGGGCTTCTCCTACAGCCTGGTCCGGGCTCTGGCCGAGAGGGACCGGCTCAGGGAACACCAGATGAGGCGAGCCGTCCACAACCTCAGGAAGGCTGAAGTGGAGTCCAAAGCGCTCCGGCAGAAGGCAGAGGTGGATTCCAACACGCTCATGACCTTACGCTCCAAGCTCAACATCGCAGAGAACAGGCTCAAGGAGGCCCTGGAGACGAACGCAGTTCTTGCAGAAAAGCTGCAGCAGGCTCAAGAATACGCCGAGAAAGCCGCCAGGCAGGTGACAACCCACGTGACGGAGTACAGGTCACAGGAGTACAGGGGAGAGAAGCCACCTGGCGGCTGGCCGGCACAGGTCGAGACATGGACCGAGAAGGCAGATGCAGGTACACACGGACCACTAGCGGATACTGATGGTACTACAGAGAGACCTGAAGATGGTGACAAGGTTGGAGAAGAATGGCCAGTTCTAGAAGAAAAAGAAGAAGATGAAGACAAAGAAGAAGAACGAAGAAGAAGAC